>NW_028317882.1:600000-845000 GCF_062004578.1 Staurois parvus
CAATTCTGTGGCCCTAACTAGCGTTTCTTTGTCCCTAAGTAACAGTTCTGTGGCCCTCAGTAACAGTTCTGTGTCTGTGCGAGTAACAATTCTGTGTCTGTGCGAGTAACAATTCTGTGGCCCTAAGTAACAGTTCTGTGGCCTTCAGTAACAATTCTGTGTCTGTGCGAGTAACAATTCTGTGTCTGTGCGAGTAACAATTCTGTGGCCCTAAGTAAAGTTTCTGTGGCCCTAAGTAACAATTCTCTGGCACTCAGTAACAATTCTGTCTGTCCCTGAGTAACAATTCTCTGGCACTCAGTAACAATTCTGTCTGTCCCTGAGTAAAAATTCTGTGGCCCTAAGTAAAGTTTCTGTGGCCCTGAGTAACAATTCTCTGGCACTCAGTAACAATTCTGTCTGTCCCTGAGTAACAATTCTCTGGCACTCAGTAACAATTCTGTCTGTCCCTGAGTAAAAATTCTGTGGCCCTAATTAAAGTTTCTGTGGCCCTAAGTAACAATTCTCTGGCACTCAGTAACAATTCTGTCTGTCCCTGAGTAACAATTCTCTGGCACTCAGTAACAATTCTGTCTGTCCCTGAGTAACAATTCTGTGTCTGTGCGAGTAAGAATTCTGTGTCTGTGCGAGTAACAATTCTGTGGCCCTAAGTAACAGTTCTGTGGCCCTCAGTAACAGTTCTGTGTCCCAGAGTAACAATTCTGTGTCTGTGCGAGTAACAATTCTGTGTCTGTGCGAGTAACAATTCTGTGGCCCTAAGTAAAGTTTCTGTGGCCCTAAGTAACAATTCTCTGGCACTCAGTAACAATTCTGTCTGTCCCTGAGTAACAATTCTCTGGCACTCAGTAACAATTCTGTCTGTCCCTGAGTAAAAATTCTGTGGCCCTAAGTAAAGTTTCTGTGGCCCTGAGTAACAATTCTCTGGCACTCAGTAACAATTCTGTCTGTCCCTGAGTAACAATTCTCTGGCACTCAGTAACAATTCTGTCTGTCCCTGAGTAAAAATTCTGTGGCCCTAATTAAAGTTTCTGTGGCCCTAAGTAACAATTCTCTGGCACTCAGTAACAATTCTGTCTGTCCCTGAGTAACAATTCTCTGGCACTCAGTAACAATTCTGTCTGTCCCTGAGTAACAATTCTGTGGCCCTAATAACGTTTCTGTGGCCCTAAGTAACAATTCTCTGGCACTGAGTAACAATTCTGTCTGTCCCTGATTATGAATTCTGTGGCCCTAACTAGCGTTTCTTTGTCCCTAAATAACGATTCTGTGGCCCTCATTAACAAGTCTGTGTCCCTGAGTAATGGTTCTCTGTCCCTAAGTAACTTTTCTCTGTCCCCAATTATCGTTTCTGTGGCCCTAACTCTGTCCCTGTCCCTAGTACAGAGCGGTCTGCCTCTGTTCAATAACTGCAGGCAAATGAAGAATTCCAAAATGGCCGCTATTTATAGCTCGACCATTACACAGTGCTGGCTGGCTGGCTGCTGATAGGCTGATGCGATCACATGTAGTTGAGGCATGCATTATGGGTCAGCGCGCCTTGTCTGCGCGCCTTCCCAGACATCCCCGCTCCGTCGCCGCACATGTCAGCCGCCATTTTCTGAAAAATTTCGATTCGCGCGTCCAAATTAGGCTATTTTTCGGATTCGGCACGAATCGAAATTTTTCAGATATTCGACTCGAATTCCACTTCGGATACTTCGATTCGCTCATCTCTAGTGGGAATATCATGGTGTGAGGCTGGTTTTCAGCATACAGTACTGGCAAAAATTTACCAAGACATTCTTGATAAAAATCTGCTGCCATCTACCAGGATGATGAAGATGAAACAAGGGTGGACATTTCAGCAAGACAATGATCCCAAACACAAAGCCAAGGAAACGCGCAACTGGTTACAAAGAAACAAAATAAAGCTGCTAGAATGGCCCAGCCAATCACCTGACTTGAATCCAATAGAAAATCTATGGAAAGAACTACAGATCCAAGTTCATAGAAGAGGCCCACGGAACCTTCAAGATTTGAAGACTAGATCTGGGCCAAAATCAAACCTGGGCAATGCTAGTTTCTCCATACAAGAGGCATCTTGAAGCTGTCATTACCAACAAAGGATTTTGTACGAAGTATTAAATACATTTCAGTTAGTATGTTCAATACTTTTTCCCTGTGTCATTCCATTTTATTACACATAACTTAATTTGTGAACGTATTTGT
Organism: Staurois parvus; assembly: GCF_062004578.1. Taxonomy (NCBI): domain Eukaryota; kingdom Metazoa; phylum Chordata; class Amphibia; order Anura; family Ranidae; genus Staurois; species Staurois parvus. The sequence goes on from NW_028317882.1 coordinate 602,209, forward strand.
TTTTGTTTCTTTGTATGTATGGATAGCATGGGTTGTTACCAACATGTGGTGAAACTTTCATGTCAATAGCACCTTTAAAAATATATTTTCTGAAAAAAAGGTGACTTGTTCAATACTTATTGTAACCGCTGTATGTCTTTGGGGTCAGAACATGTGCAGTGGTATGTAGTGGCTTGGCTGTGTATAATTACTCATTGGGTAAAAAGAAAAAAGAAATTGAAGCTATACAAAGGCAGTACTCATCTGTGTTGTGTCTATCAACATAGGTTTCTGATGAGGAAAAATAAGGAATGAAACTCATAAAAAATATAACTTGATATGCCAACATAAGAACATAACGTAATAAAATATACATAATATAAAAAAGCACATAGGTTACCAAGATTTCTTGAATTTCATCCTTGCTACACTTCACATGGTACATCACCATGTCTTGTGCAATATCTTTGCGATTTTCCAGTTTGTTCATCTTGTCATATGTGTCAGTGTTCAGAACAGACCAACCCAGAAACTGAGTTAAAGACTGTGAAGAGTAAAATAAACATCAATGGGTTATATGTACTACAATGTGTACTGAGGCACTTAAGGCTGTATATAATTTACCGTATTTTTCAAAACAAACATTAAAGTATATCAAAAGACAAAACTTGTTTGTTTACTTTCAGATGCAGTGCTGTCACAAGGACTGAAAGTGATGGAAAATCCAAAATCTTGGATAGAGTAGGGAAGAGTTAATTTTTTGACATCTATATCTTATTAGGGAGATTTTCCTTTACTTCCTGTCCTGTAGACTCAACTGAAGGTGAGAGGATATCTTTCCAATGTGACGGCACTCCCTTTTAGACAGTTGTCCTAGGAACAGGTATCCTCATTGGATGATTTCCTCTCTATTCCTTTTCTGGTGGCAACTTAAAAATTCGGATTTACCCTCACTTTCATTTAGTGACATGGTTGGTCAGGAAAGTTAGAGAGATCTTCCTAAAAAGGACACAGACAGCAAAAAGAGCCTGACAGTGGTTCCAATTCTGTCCACCATTCCACCCAAATGAAAAAAGGTTTTGCCTTTAATATACTTTGACTATGAAAACAAAAGCATCTAAAATGCGGAAAGGAACTATACTGTTGAACTATAGTAAATGGACCACTATGTTACATGTTGCTTATGGTATGTTTTCATGTTCCCAAACCCTACTACTTGCAAATTTCTCCAGATTTCAAATAAAGTTGTCCCCACTCCAGAAAAAAAGGTGTTAGTCCTCCCTTGGCAAATATCTTAATGATGCAAATGGCATAACTTCTCTCCACTCTTCAGATCGGAATGCTTTGGAGATTAATGCAATATGGTTCCAATCTGTATTTGTAGCAACCTACAGGTGACTTACTGTGTAGTGAACCCACATAAAACTAACAATGTCTTTTTGAAGTCTTCTTTTGAAAAACATAGTAACTAAAATAAATTGCAGAATACACAGTAAAATTTCAAGAATGCCAAACAGCCTTATTCTGTGCAAGTGTCCCCATATGGAAGAAAAATATATTTGAAATATAATTTTAAAATATTCTTCTTGACATATATTTGAAATGCTACAATTTGGCCATATTCAATATATATAAAAATATATTTCAATAAATAAATAAATTTATATATACAGTGAAGGAAATAAGTATTTGATCCCCTGCTGATTTTGAATGTTTGCCCACTCACAAAGAAATGATCAGTCTAAAAATCGAATGGTAGGTGTATTGTAACACTGAGAGACAGAATAGCAACAAAAAATTCAAAAGAAATGCATGTCTAACATATTATGCACTGATTTGCATGTTCATGAGGTAAATAAGTATTTGATCCCCTTCACAAAACATGACTTAGTACTTGGTGGCAAATCCCTTGTTGGCAATCACAGAGGTCAGACTTTTCCTGTAGTTGGCCACCAGGTTTGCACACATCTCAGGAGTGATTTTGGCCCACTCCTCTTGGCAGATCCTCTCCAAGTCATTAAGGTTTGGTGGCTGACGTTTGGCAACTCGAACTTTCAGCTCCCTCCACAGATTTTCAATCAGATTAAGGTCTGGAGACTGGATAGGCCACTACAGGACCTTAATGTGCTTCTTCTTGAGCCAATCCTTTGTTGCTTTGGCTGTGTGTTTTGGGTCATTGTCATGCTGGAACATCTATCCACGACCCATTTTCAATGCCCTGGCTGAGGGAAGAAGGTTCTCACCCAAGATTTGACAGTACATTGCCCGTCCATAGTCCCTTTGATGCAGTGCAGTTGTCCTGTCCCCTTAGCAGAAAAACACCCCCAAAGCAAAATGTTTCCACCACCATGTTTGATAGTTGGGATGGTGTTCTTGAGGTCATAGGAAGCATCCCTCCTCCTCCAAACACGGCGAGTTGAGTTGATGCCAAAAAGCTTGATTTTAGTCTCATTTGATCACAACACTTTCAACCAGTCCTCCTCTGCATCATTCAGATGTTCAGTGGCAAACTTCAGACAGGCCTGGACATATGCTTTCTTGAGCAGAGGGACCTTGCGGGCACTGCAGGATTTCAGTCCTTGTCGGCGTAGTGTGTTACCAATTGTTTTCTTGGTGACTGTGGTCCCAGCTGCCTGGAGATCATTGACAAGATCCTCACATGTAGTTCTGGGATGATTCTTCACTGTTCTTATGATCATTGACACTCTACAAGGTGAGATCTTGCACGGTGCACCAGACCTAGGGAGACTGACCGTTGTTTTGTGTTTCTTCAGTTTGCGAATGATTGCACCAACTGTCACCTTCTCACCAAACTGCTTGGCGATAGTTTGGTAGCCCAGTCCAGCCTTGTGTAGGTCTACAATTTTGTCCCTGACATACTTGGACAGCTCTTTGGTCTTTGCCATGGTGGAGAGTTTGGAATCTGATTGTTTGATTGCTCCTGTGGACAGGTGTCTTTTATACAGGTAACAAAATGAGATTAGCAGCACTCCCTTTAAGAGACTGCTTCTAATCTCAGCTTGTTACCTGTATGAAAGACACCTGGTAGCCAGTAATCCTGCTGAATGATAGGGGATCAAATACTTATTTCCCTCATGAACATGAAAATCAGTGCATAATTTGATAGACATGCATTTCTTTTGAATTTTTTTGTTGCTATTCTGTCTCTCAGTGTTACAATATACCTACCATTTGATTTTTAGACTGATCATTTCTTTGTGAGTGGGCAAACATTCAAAATCAGCAGGGGATCAAATACTTATTTCATATATATATATATATATATATAAAAATATTCTTCCCAAATATATTGGGGTATATATTTGAAATGCCACAATTTTGGCCATATTCAATACAATTAAAAAAAAAAAAATATATATATATATATATATATATATATATATATATACACACACACTGCATGTTGAAATGCTTTTTTATTGCAAAATATATGAAAATATTTTGAAAAATACATTTCAAATGTACCGTATGTCTTTAAAAATACAAATCTAAATTTGTGGAATGCATATATCAAAATATATGTTAAAATTACTTTTATATGCTAAAAAATTCTGAAGAATATATTTTCAAAAATATATATTTTTAAAAATGTATATTTTTTAAATATGTTCTTCAGATTTTTTTTAACATAGAAAAAAGTCATTTTAACATATATTTTTACATATACAGTATTTGTAAATGCATTCCCAAAAAGGTAGATTTGTTTTTTTTTAATTCATACGGTATAATTGAAATGCATTTTTAAAAATGTTTTTCATACATTTTGTAATAAAAATGCATTTCAACATGCAGTATATATATATATACACACACACATATATATATATATATATATATATATATATTGTGACAGTGTGGCGATCTGTCACGATGTTGAAAGGTTATTTCACCCAGGATTCTCAACAAGGCAGGTTGAGGGGCTCCAGGGTAAGTGTTTGATACAGAGGAAAGTGGTGTTTCACTTTCCTCATTTGTTTGTAAGGTCCATTTTGGGACCTGGAGCCTGGAGATTTCAAAGCGATTTGGGAGGGATTAAATCTCCAATCCTGGGACCAGGTTTTGGGAATGGCCGGGAGACTGATTGCACAGGTGTGTGCAGGCCTTTTCATAGAGGCCTAACCATAATTCTGGGCTCCACCCGGCAGACAGGAGTCAGGAGGGCTCCACCCTGGCAGACAGGAGGTCTCTGCCTTGGAGTCAGGAGGGCTTCACCAAGGAGAGGTGGAAGCCAGAGTAGCTGTGTGCTAGTGGCTAGCTGTGTGCTAAAAGCCAAATTTAGGAAGAAGACTGCTGTGAGCCTGATGTGGAAGGCCAGAGCGGCATGTGTACAAGCCAGGAAGCTGAATATGGTTTCATGTGTTTGATGGTGAATACCCCTGCATGGGAAGAACATTTATGGAATTTTTTCTTGTAAATAAAATTGGTCAAAAAGGCCCTGAAAAATAAAGAAACGAGTGGCTGCGTGCTTTGAAAACTCTACCTTTGATGCGAGTTCCCACAATATATATATTTATTGAAATATATTTTTAATTATATTGAATATGGCCAAAATTGTGGCATTTCAAATATACCCCAATATACTCTTTAGATTGTAAGCTCCACGAACAAGGCCCTCCTATTCCTTCTGTACTGAAATGTATTGTAATTGTACTGTCTCCCTTATATTGTAAAGCGCTGCACAAACTGTTGGCGCTATATAAATACGGTATAATAATAATAATATATTTGGGAAGAATATTTTTAAAATATATTTCAAATATATTTTTCTTCCATGTGGGTCAGGTTCAATATATGAAGTAATTTGATAGTTATGAATAGGGATGAGGTTTGGGTTCACTGCTACCACACAGTAGGTTTCAGGCATATCCTGTGCAATTAAAAAAATCAATTATACATCCAAAATATGTGATCCAATAATACTGTGATACTGACACTGTCTGTGAAAATTGTAATGGTCTGTTGTATTGGATCACATACAGCTCAAAGAAATTTCCCAAGCATGACATTTTAAGAATTGGTGTTTTTCCTCATGTAACACTTGCATAAAAAGGGCCCACTCTCCATTGTATGGTATTTTATTCAATTGTTTGTTTTTCTTTTTTAAATGTCCCCCATGTCAGTACCCAGCTCCCTATGCCTTTTTTGTGTCAATAGTGTGCCCATTAGCCTTGAAAATGGGCAGCATTTAATAACAAGATTAACTTTGGCCCTTACCCCCATAACCTTCAGGTTTCGCAGATCCATCCATTCCCCCTGCACACAAACACACTCTCACAGGCCCAGTTTGTAATTGCAGTTGTAATAATCCTGGTGAAGTTACTTATAAATGTGATGTTCAAAGTAAAATGTAAGCGTGCCACTAGTAAACTGTCCATATTTTGGGGTATATCTAGAGCATACGTATTTTTGACATCCTCTACCAACCAACAAACAGTGGTATACATTTCCATAGCATTAGAATAATGTTGTCATCATATAATGGAAACAAAAGCTGCAAAAACCATCCAAATATACTTCATAATATATAGTCTGTCCTTAAAAATATACTTCAAATAAATAAAAAAAAAACATAATTGTTTATTTAAAATCAAATTTACAAATTTTCAGTCGCACATGCACAAACACAGAGGCACTGTACCTCCATTAGCGTTTCATCCTGTTCATCAAAAGGTTTTCCATCCTTCCTGTTGTAAAAAGTGGCAACTCCAACAATTTCTTCTTTTTTGTTTACAATAGGCATTGATAAAACATTTTTGATAACCCATCCACTTTCATCTAGTGGTTCTCTCTTTAGAAGAAAGATGGGACACAAATAAATGTTCTTAAGTCTCATATAGACAACAACAGAGCTATAGAACCTTATACACAGAGAAAACATCAAGCAGATTACTTGATTATCTTCTATAACCTGATGAACTGCCACCTATTTCTAAATCCACTTTAGAATATAACAAGTTTGTCTGTATCCTCCTTAATGTGAAAATATTTTCAGAAATGAACCGTTTTGTAAGTTTAAGGCATGCACATATTCTATAGGCTACAAATAACATTGTCTTCATGTACACTGGATGTTTTTATAAGCTGCTGTTTTTGACTTTTGATGTTATTTTCTACAGCCAGTAAACTCCCCAGCATGTTATCCTATGTGTCCTTGCACACATAGACTGCAATCAACGTATTTATGGCTGGGATGTTTTTTGGTTGGAAAAAAAACCCAGAACTAGTGAGTTTCTAGAGGAATCTTTTAGCTGTAAAAATGCTATAATGCTGAAAAACATGGTAAAATGCGGAAAAACGTGGTAAAACATCGCAAACGGGCATTTTTTAAACAAAAACAAAAAATTTTTTCGTAAAAAAAATAAAAAAAAGTTTTTAACGTGACTTTACGCAGCTAACATTCCCAGAGTTATCAAAACGTCCAGTGTGCATGGAGCCTCAAGGATAAGTTCACCTTGGGAACATTGAAATAGCAAGTGCTCAGTATTAATATGTTAACCCAAGATTAAGGTACCTACGTCTAATTATCTATTCAAAAGATCTAAAGAACAACAGGAGCAGTAGGATTTTCTTGGTACCGACAAAGACACAGACATTTAAAGGTTAAAACATATTTTTTTTATTACAGAAAGATATAAAGATATTAGTGCCAAGACAGTCATCATTTACAATGCACCCCAGATCATGCTATGCTAAGCTGTATTATGATTTTTGATATTTTGATATAATGTTGTATTATTCTGTATACTTTTTGTTTTGTGATAGAACTATATTCCTCCAATATACTCCTGAAGAAGCTGGAAACCACAAAACATGTAGAGATTGGCTGACTCCAGACTCACCTTTACTTTGGAACAAAAGCTTGTGGGTGTGAGATAGCACCATTGGTGTGACTGTAGTACAGCCTATTCAGAGGGATTTTTAAACAAGCATTGTTGTTTTATTATTATATCTTTCTGTAATAAAAATATGAGGTTTTAACCGTTAACCACTTTCCGACCGCTCTATAGCACATATGCTGCTACAGGGCGGCAGGGGTGCGCAAAATCACATATATATACGTGATAATGCATCTCCAGATGCCCGTGCTGCTATTCGCGGTCGCAGCTGTCAATCACTGGGTCCCAGCCAGTGATTACTCGCTAGAGCCCGGTTATTCACGAGGAATCAGAAGAATACAGAGCAGGTACAGTGCATTCATAAAATATCATACCCACCTTCACTTTTTTAATTAATCTACACTTAGTACCCCATAATGACAAAGTGAAAACAGAAATGTCTGTGAATTTATAAAGAAGAAAAAAACTGAATATTTTTATGTATTAGCAGCTCACAGGTAATAGGATAAAGCTAAAGAAAAGAAAACCCATACTTCTCTTTTAAGTATTGAGACCTTTAACCAGTTGCCGCCTTGCCTATAGCCAGATGGCGGACGGGCGAACAGCTCGTCCCACCGGGTGGACACCATATGGCGTCCTTCCAGGCATCCGCATTGTACCTCGGACACGGCCAATGACAGATCTGTGTACCGGCCCCCGTTGCCAGTACCATGTGACCTGCTGTGACCAATCGCAGCAGGTCACATGACAGTTGTATACAATGGATGGCTTCCTTTCATGCCATCAATTGTATACAAGTGTGTCTAGCTGTGAATGGTCACAGCGATCACATGCACAGGCTGGGCCAATCACAGCCCATCTGTGTCATGTGATTAGCCATGACCAATCACAGCTAATCACAAAAAAAAAACCTAAATGAATTGATTTCATTCAGTTAAATGCTTGATTATAGCAAAGAAATTGTTTGCTATAAGCAATCAAATTATGTAAAGAAAAAAAAATACTGATCACTTCCCCAAAGTAGTACAATGTTATATGGTAACATTATACTACTTTGGTCATAGTGCAATATAAAAAAAAAAAAGTAATAAAGAATTATAACATTTTAAAAAAAATTATCTTTTTTTTTTCGACCTGTCACCAGTCAGTGTCCCTGATCACAGCCACACCAGTTATATGATGATGCTGTACTGCACTGGTGACAGTATGTAAAAAAATAATTGTGAAATTTTTTTTTTATTTTTTAATTTTCACGTTTTTTTTAATTTTTTAATTTTAATGTTTTTTGTTCAAAATTTTGGGAATTTTTTTGTTAATTTATCAAAAAATAAAAACCCCAGCGGTGATTAAATACCACCAAAAGAAAGCTCTAGTTGTGTGAACAAAATAATAACATTTTAGTTTGGGTACAGTGTTGCATGACCGCGCAATTGTCATTCAAAGTGTGAGAGCACTGAAACCTGAAAATTGGCCTGGACAGGAAGGGGTAAAAGTGCTCGGTATTGAAGTGGTTAATCATACACTAGTATGGCCAAGTTTTTATGAAGTGGATAACTAGCTGTAAAATCAAATTAATGTCTAACTTACATAGTGGATAAAGACACATAATGGACGCAGACAGATGAAGGCAGCATTCAATTAAAATTGATTGCATTTATCATTTGCAACCAATCTGATCTGTGAATGGGCATTGTATGGTTCCTTGCTAAATTGTGAGGTGCCAAGTGTTGCATAGGATGCCTGTTGTGTCATTCAGGAAACAAGTTATCAGATTTGATTCTGCTCAGACAACAGTCTCCTTAATGATGAATGAGATAATTTAATTTAACTAGTGCAGCAGCCTCCCAGGACTACGATAATTGACACTAAGTTAGGGATAGCATGGATCTTTATAAGGACACTTATACTTTCTCTCAGCAATATTATACTTTTAAATTATCTACTAACTGCTAACACCAATGGCCACTACTCCGTACTCTTACTACTTGACCTCTCTGCGGCTTTTGATACTGTTGACCATACCCTCCTACAAAAAAAAAACTTCACTCTCTTGACCTCTGAGACTCTGCTCTCTCCTGGTTCTCCTCCTACTTATCGCAGCGCTCCTTCAGTGTTACCTATAACTCTGCCTCCTCCTCTTCACTCCCTCTTTCTGTAGGGGTCCCTCAAGGTTCTCTCCTTGGACCCCTTCTCTTCTCCATCTACACCTCCTCCCTTGGTCAATTGATAAACTCCCATGGCTTTAAGTACCATCTCTATGCTGATGACACACAAATCTATCTTTCTACTCCTCACCTCACCCCTTCAGTCTCTGCTCGCATTACTAACCTACTAAGTGACATATCAGCATGGATGTCACTCCACTTCCTCAAACTCAATCTTTCCAAAACTGAGCTCGTAGTATTCCCTCCAGCCCATGCCCCCTCCCCTGACTTCTCCATCAAGATCAATAATACAACCATCAGTCCCTCCCCCCATGCCAGGGTACTAGATGTAATCCTAGACTCCCATCTATCCTTTCAGCCCCAAATCCAATCACTGTCCAAATCTTGTAGACTTCACCTCTGCAACATCTCCAAGATACGCCCTCTGAAACTACTAAGCAACTCATTCACTCCCTTGTTATATCTCGCCTTGACTATTGTAACTCCCTCCTCATTGGCCTACCTCATCGCAGGCTATCCCCTCTTCAGTCTATCATGAATGCTGCTGCCAGACTCATCCACCTTACTAACCGTTCTGTATCTGCCACCCCACTCTGCCAATCCCTCCACTGGCTTCCCATTGCCCAATGAATAAAATTCAAAACATTAACAATAACATATAAAGCCATCTATAACTCTGCCCCAAATTACATCACCAATCTTGTCTCCAAATATCACCCAAACCGTACTCTCCGCTCCTCGTACAACCTCCTGCTCTCTAGCTCCCTTGTCTCCTCCTCCCATGCTCATCTCCAGGACTTCTCCAGAGCTTCCCCCATCCTCTGGAACTCACTTCCCCAATTTATCAGACTATCGCCTACTCTGCTCACTTTTAGGCGATCTCTGAAAACCTATCTCTTCAGGGAAGCCTATCCTGCCCTCAGCTAATAATGGAATCTTCTATTCCTCCTACCAGTCCATCCCCCACAGTTACTACCTTTTGTACCACTAGCCCCTCCATCTTAGATTGTAAGCTCCAAGGAGCAGGGCCGTCCTAGCCCTCTTGTATTGAACTGTATTGTTGCTGTATTGCCTCCCTTTATATTGTAAAGTTCTGAGCAAACTGTTGGCGCTATATAAATCCTGTATAATAAAAAGTGGGTGCAAATCATATTTAAACCAAAGGGTTAACTAAAATCTGAAGTATGAATACATAATAGATAAGGATTCAAAATGCCACGTTGGATAATATACTGTCTATAATAATGTTATATAAAGTCTGGAAAAGCCCAGAACAAATATTTCTCAAATTCATTAAAATATGTCAGAATTTCTTGCTTGTTAAAGAGCTCCCAAACATTTAGAGCATTTTTATATACTTTAATCTTTTATTCTCACCTGGAATTTAAACATTTCATCTGCAGCTGCATTCATAATGTTGCAGATCTAGAAGGGACAAAAACAATACATAATTTCAATAGAAAATTAACACAAGCTATCAAATTGTTATCCAACACTACAAGTCATATTATTTTCGTGAGCAGCTTTACATAACCGAAGTGGCCTGTGACCTGTGTTTGAGGTTGGGTTCACACTGATGCGGTCCGGAATTTGCAGTTTTTTTCTGTGCGCATTCCACAGCGCATCAGAATCGCACCCCATTCATGCGAACTGTTGTGGGTGTGTATGTTAAGTTAACAACACCTCGAAAGCAGTCCGCAAAATGCGGTGCGATGTGCAGAATTGGATTGCATAGGTGTGAATACCCATGTGATCCTATTCTAGTGAGGATCCAAAAAAGGGTCCTGCACCTTTTTGGTACAGGTGCGGTGTGATGTGAGCCATATATAATGTATGGCTCCAATCGCACCGCACACAAATTCGCATGCGATTTGCCCAGGAATGCGGTGCGGTTCCTGTGCGAATCACTTGTGATGTACCGCACTACATATATGTGAACCTAGCCTGAAGGTCTACACTGAAATATTGATAAGCACCATAGAAAACCCCACTAGGGGAGTACCTTTATTGGAATAAGCAATGGAACGTAAAAACACTTTTTTGTGCCTGGGTCAGGTGGACCTGGGTTTATTGCCTGGGTCAGGTGGATGGCCCGTCTGCTTGGGGATGATCTACAGTGGTGATGAATGGAGTTGAGCCTGTCAAATGCAGGGACTACGTGATTGCAGCGTCCTGGGATGATGTCGCCGCGATAGCCAGGAGACAGAGGGGAAGCCCAGCGTACTGCCGCAAGCAGGGAAGTTGTGGCCAGTTACCAGGACGACATGTTTCACGCACATGCGCTTTATCAAGTCCTGGAAATGGAGAGGTAATCGGCCATTTTATGGGAAACCGACCAGCCAAGGACCAGCCTTAAAGGGGGATGGGACTGAGTGGAAGGAACAAAGCGGACGGCTCGTCCCACTTGTGGGTCATGTAACAATTAAAACAATTAAGACAGGAAAAAGAACTTTTAAAACATGCTCAAAATTGACAATGGACACGTTGGTGATGATGAAAGCTTTTTAACCAGACCTATGATCACAAAGTGACCTGAATTATTGTGACATGATTGTACAGAGAATTACAATCATAGACATGCAATTTGGGAATTAGTGAATCTCCAAGTATGTGACAACCTCTAAAATTCACACCTAAAAATTTTTAAAATTGGACAATAATAATATATATATACAATTAATACAGAATTATAAAAATATATATATATATATATATGTGCATATATATATATATATAACTTAATATAATAATAAAATAATGAAATATTGATGTACTGGATCCCTACACATTTATACTGTAGTACAAATCTGCATATAGATTATTGCACTTTTATATTCATATGCACAAAGTGTACTTTACCCTAGGTTCACACCTAAGCATTTTCTGCAGCGTTTTGCAGAAGTGCAGTACAGTCCATTAAACATGATTTCCTATGGGATATGTTCTCGCCTGCGTGTTTTCACCTGGTGCTTTTTGTGGAAAGGGTCAGGGACTTTTTTGAACACAAAAAGTTGCATTTTTGTTTCTATAGACTTCAATGGAAACACTGCAGAAAAGCATGTATTGCATTTTTCTGCATTTCTTATGTGTTTTTGCCATGTTTTTGATGCGTTTTGCATTTTAAAGCTGCTTAGCAACAAGAAAAATTGAAAAAAAAAAAGAAAAAAACCGCAAGACGCATCAAAAACATGACAAAAATGCAAGTGTAAAAATGCAAAATGCAATGCAGAAATGGCTCAAACGCAACCTGCATAGGTGTGAACCTAGCCTTAAAGTGTGTGTACAGCATTTTTGGATAGAGAAGGGGAGGGTTAAACTTTCTATTGAGTTGTTATTAACATTTTTTTTTTAATGTTAATATCCTGCTGGGTAGATTTCTCTTCACTTCCTGTACTAGAGGTGCAACAGGAAATAAGGGAACTAACCTCCCAAATATGGGATTAATGCCCATCTTAGACAGTTGTCACCAGAACATGTGTCCCAATTGAATGACTTACCTTAGTCACTTGGTCTAATAATTATTCCTTACTTTCTGTCAATGGTCACCAAAACAAAAGAAAGACGAGCCCCCTTATTTCCTCAATGGTAACAAACACAGGCTACCATAAAACCTTGACAGAAAGCCAAACCCTTCCCTACTCTATCCAAAACTACAAAAGTTCTGCTTTTACATACACTTTAACCAGAACTTCCTTAATGACAGAAATGTTGGTTATCACTGCCTAGAGCAGCCTTTCTCAACCAGGGTGCCTAGGCACCCCGGTTGCCTTAAGGTTTCCTCAGGGGTGCCCTGGTAAAATGTGTGGAGATTGCCCAAAACATGCCAACAGATGGAACAAGCCTGCCTTTTAGTTACACAAAGTCCCATGTTTTCATTGTGCACCATTATGACCTTCTAGCCATCAGCGACCTGACAGCCAGTAACATCATCACTGATAAGGGTGTTAGCTGCCTGCACAGCATCCTAGTTTGACCCTTCTCTGCCCCTCTCCATCAGTATTGGGGTCACATTAGCTCAGTGGAGGGAGAGGAGAAACACTGGAATACTAGTCAGGACCAGTGAGTAAAAGTGTATTTGCTTTGAAAGAATAAATCCCCTCTAACGTTGGGTGTCCTACATGTGTGGATGTTGCTGCGTTATATAAAACTATTACAATAGTTTTTCACATTTTAGAATGGGGTGCCCTTTTAAAATTATGGACATTCTAGAGCCCCCCATTTTAGAATGGGGTGCATCCAGACTGTCCATAATTTTAAAGGGTGCCTCGGAACTGTCCATAATTTTAAAGGGTACCTTGACTGAAAAAAGGTTGAGAAACACTGGCCTAGAGAGACCCAACAAGGCTAAATCCTTGGCCAATTCTTGCATGCAGTGCTCAATTCAGGGCCAATGCCAGTAAAAGTTGAGTCTTGTTTGGGCACTGTAAAGTGTTACAGGTGCTCTAGGTTTGGAGGACAGAGTAGGGATTGCTACATACCTATTTACAAAAAAGACAAACTAAAAATAATTTGAAGTTATACTGTAAGTTTAATAGACATTTTCAATAGAATTTCACTATACTCGTAATTAAAGAATATGTAAACCCAGCATTTCGTATTCCTGATATGTCCCTGCTGTACCACGTACTTATATGAAAAAGTATCCTTTTCTTATTGTATTGCTTCCTTTATGTGAAATCCCTGGTGTACCTGCCAGTCTCTCTATTTTGATATTAAAAACTGACCACGCTAGGCAGGAGAGCACAGCGTAGTCAGTTGTCTAGTTGGGCTGGTAACTCAGCCTGCTCTCCTCCAATAATTACACTTTCTCCCCCTCCCACACAACAATTTACTGGGAAGATCAGTGTGCTCCTGTTTCTCCTCCCCCAGCTCTTGTGCAGCTGAAAACAAAGGATATGTGATCACTTATATAAAAGGGGAAAAAATGTATTCATAATGTTTATTTTAAAATTATGCACAAATGTTTTGCCTTTCATTTCTATTTTACCCTGAATGGGTTGTTTACACATACTTTAATGAGGTGAGGGTTTAGACATACTTGAATGCAGTTTACTTTTGCGTAAAATTAATATTTAACAGTTTTTAGTTTGACTTTTTATATTCAAGATGTAAAATGCTCCTCAGTTTGTAACTTACAAATCCACTTTCTGCCACGAATGTTGGGAGACCACTAACAAGAGCCCAGTGATCAGCTGGAGGATTTCTGGTTTTGAAAAAAAAAAAAAGAAAATATTGTAGTTAATAAATATTTTCTAAAGACACATTAGTAAGAATATTTAAAGGCATACTGTGAACCTGCTTCCCAAGTATGTACACATAGCTGTACGTTCATATTTTACTTTATTAGCTCTTTTATTACTTTTATGTTAACTACTTCAATACTGGCCACTTTTATCCCATTCCTGCCCAGGAAAATGTTCAGCTTTCAATGTTGTCACAATTTGAATGACAATTGTGCGGTCATGCAACACTGTACCCATAAAAAATTTGTATCATTTTTTTTCACATAAATAGAGCTTTCTTTTGATGATATTTGATCACCAGTGAGTATTTTATTTTTTGCTAAATAAACAAAAAAAACCCTGAAACCTTTGAAAAAAATGAATTTTTCTTCGTTTCTGGTATAAAATTTTGCAAATAAATAACATTTCTTCATAAGTTTAGGTCAAAATGTATTGTGCTAAATTTCTTTGGTGTAAATACCCAAAATTAGTGTGTATTATGTAGTCTGTAGGAAAGTTATAGAGTCCACAACCCATGGTATATATACATGACAATCGATCAATCCTGATATACTGACAGCCCATCTCATTTCTTGAGGCCCGAAAACAGGATAGTATAAATACCCCCCAAATTACCCATTTTTGGAAAATAGACAGTCCAAGGTATTTAGTAAGAGGCATGGTGAGTTTTTTGGCGGTTGTAATTTTGATTACAATTTTTTGGAAAATGTAGAAATTAAAAAAAAATAAATCACAATTTGTTTTTTACATTTTAAAAACTTACATCCGGATCTGATATATCAACCAATCAGGATGGCCTTGCGGTATATGCACACAGGTCTTTAATGGTCAAAATTCCAGCATAAACAGAAAGATAAAAACTTACATCCGGATCTGATATATCAACCAATCAGGATGGCCATAATAAACCTTGAATTACTACACTATGGACGACTTCTTTCTTGGCTCCATATCGAGCTGGTAATTTTCAGAGCCCAGTGTGAAGGACGGCTGCAGAGTAGCTCAGGATCCAAAGGAGGGAGAGGATCCAAAAGAGGGAGATTCCTTTCCAGGCTACATATCCGTTCCACCTTAAAGGGGACCTCTGGATGATCACATCATTTACACAAATTGCGTATTTAAAATGCGCATCTGGTGAGTGTGCATTTTTACTATATCCCTGGCACTTCACCCTATATACAATTGGCACATGGAATGTATTTGTGACCACTTGAACACAGATCTTCACGTAGCATCACCTCTTAATGGACATTAGAGTTTTCACTATCACATGGACTTTTAATCTATTTATTTATGTATTTATTTCAGAGCACATTTTGAAATTATATGCTTGCACTTTATTTTACAGCTTATTTTCATACGCACTTAGATTTATTATTTTAAAACGCATCTTATCTGATTTTGAAAATGTTTATATGATTATCATCTTATAAGCGCTGCACTCTCTGCTTTTACATTCCTCAACATTGGACTCCTGGTTTTGCTGGCGAGCACTGTCCTTCCCTTCACTGATACGTTATAAGTATTTGACATATGTACTATGGTGTTAATTCTAGTTTGATATAGGTGGGCATGTTGACATTAACAACCAATTCGATTCCATGGGGATGTTATACTAAATTAGGCTGTTCACTTTTCAAGGGAATGTCACCTTAGTTTAGCACTTGAGGTGAACTTCTGCTGACTTTCATCATTCAATGACATGCAAGCAAAACCACAGTTTATTTTTATTTTTTTTGCGCATCACTGTGTATTCTTTTCACCATATTCAATAAGTTAAGTGAAAATACCCTTGCAAAGGGAACAGACTATTTTCTTTTAGTAAATCAACCCCATGTATCATTAGTTTGGTGCAGTTTTGAAAATAATAGGAGAGTTTGATTGGCTGATAGGAGCCGGCCAAGATTTCATGCATGGGCAGACTGAATGTACCCAAATTGATTGATCGATCAACTTGGGTACAACCAGCCTGCCAGACTTCACATGCGATTAGTGCTAGCAGCTATTATAGCTGCTAGCAATAATCACTGTCTCAATGCTCCCGCTCCCCCCCCCCTTTGCAGGAAGAACACAATGAAATTCGTGGAAGGGATTCCCCGGTCAACCTGTCAACAACCGTGGTTGCAGGAAAGAAATTTGCTCTGTCTATGGCCTGCTTTATTTAGAAATAATTTTCCCGCTGTAATTTGTTACCTTTTATAGATACCCAACTGTGAGCAACCAACTGATTTCCATGTGTCATTACTTGCGGCTAATTTAAAAAATGATGGGAAGAACATTATTGGCTACTACGCTTTCACTTTAAATATTTAGAAACAAGCCCTTTTGCAGCTTGTTACTTTTTTTAAATGATCAGTATGCATTTAATTTCCTAAATACACTTACGGTATGACTTTAATGTCTTCTTTTCCATGCAAAATGTAGTCAATAACCTTATAAAATAAGATTTCCTAAAAATAAAACAACACAGGCTTGTTGTAGATGATAGATAGATAGATAGATAGATAGATAGATAGATAGATAGATAGATAGATAGATAGATAGATACTGTAGATAGATAGATAGATAGATACTATAGATAGATACTATAGATACTGTAGATAGACAGATACTGTAGATACTATAGATAGATAGACAGCCAGACTATATTGCCAAATGTATTGGGACACCCCTCCAAATCATTCTACTCAGGTGTTCCAATCACCTCCATGGCCACAAGTGTATAAAATCAAGCACCTAGGCGTGCAGACTGCTTCTACAAACATTTGTGAAAGAATGGGTCACTCTCAGGAGCTCAGTGAATTCAAGCGTGGTACCGTGATAGGTTGCCACCTGTGCAATAAGTCCATCCGTGAAATTTCCTTTTTACTAAATATTCCATGGTCAACTGTTAGTGGTATTATAACAAAGTGGAAGCAACTGGGAACAACAGCGACTCAGCCACAAAGTGGTAGGCCACGTAAAATGACAGAACGGGGTCAGCGCATGCTGAAGGACACAGTGCACAGCCACCAACTGCAGAGTCAATAGCTAAATACCTCCAAACTTCATGTGGCCTTCAGATTAGCACAACAACAGTGCATAGAGAGCTTCATTGAATGGGTTTCTATAGCAGAGCAGCTGCATCCAAGCCTTACATCACTAAGTGCAATGCAAAGCGTCGGATGCAGAGGTGTAAAGCACGCAGCCACTGGACTCTAGAGCAGTGTAGACATGTTCTCTGGAGTGACGAATCATGCTTCTCTGTCTGGCAATCCAATGGATGTGTCTGGGTTTGGCAGTTGGCAGGAGAACGGTATTTGTCTGACTGCATTGTGCCAAGTGCAAAGTTTGGTGGAGGGGGGATTATGGTGTGGGGTTATTTTTCAGGGGTTATGCTTGGCCCCTTAATTCTAGTGAAGGGAACTCTTAAGGCATCGGCATACCAAGACATTTTGGACAAATTCATGCTCCCAACTTTGTGGGAATAGTTTGGGGATGGCCCCTTCCTGTGCCAACATGACTGCGCACCAGTGCACAAAGCAAGGTCTATAAAGACATGGATGAGCATGTGTGGGGTGGAGGACCTTGACTGGCCTGCACAGAGTCCTGACCTCAACCTGACAGAACACCTTTGGGATGAATTAGAGCAGAGACTGCAAGCCAGGACTTCTCATCCGACATCAATGTGCTTCTGGAAGTATGGTCAAACATTCCCATAGACACACTCCTACACCTTGTGGACAGCCTTCCCAGAAGAGTTGAAGCTGTTATAGCTGTAAAGGGTGGGCCAACTCAATATTGAACCCTACGGACTAAGACTGGGATGCCATTAAAGTTCATGTGCGTGCAAAGGCAACTGTCCCAATACTTTTGGCAATATAGTGTAGATAGATAGATAGACATTCATACAAAAACTAGTGCAATAGATGGTTACCCTCCCATCTGGAGTACGGGGCCCTGTGTATGGAGGAACCTCTCCCATCAGGATTGGCCACAAGTCAAAAAATTCCTAAAACAGAAGATTTTATTCAACAGTAAAAAAGGCAGGTACAACTATACCAAAATATATTATATGGAGTTCTCAATCATCCCAATACAACACCAAAAAAGTATATCTAAAGCCATTTTTCTTTAGTTTTGGATATGCTATGGGTTAGTTAACATCCATTGAGGAGATTTACCTTCACTTCCTGACTCAAACACACAATGGGGAGTAAAATGAAATTTCTCTAAAGTAAGAGGAATACTGTCTTAGGCAGTTATCACAGGAACAAGTGTCTCCATAGGAAACCTTCCTCTATTTCTGTTCCAGTAACCGCTCCAATTACAGATTCTCAATCACTTTCAGTCCAGGTGACATTGGTCACTAGGACAAATAGAATGCGTAACTTAACCCAGTGGGGACAAAGACAGCAATGAAAAATCTCACAGGGGTTCTAACCATTCTCTATGCAAATAAAAAAAATATTTTTGGCAACAAATTAATAAGAAAAGAAAGACAAGATGGCAATTACCCTAATGTTATTGTTGTGAAAGTTTAGCTATACGATGGCCTTAGACATTTATACCGCTGGTAATATTTTTCACATAAGTTTACTTTCAGATTCTGAATGGTAATAAAATAGTCTTAAAATTCAATATAGGTTATAACTGTGCTAGACATTTATTATAGCACTAAATTTAGGGCAGTATTCATTTATAGTACAGTACCTTTTCTTTCGTCATGTCTAGAAGACCAACAGAATATCTGTCACAGTTTAAATACGCTCTCACTGTGTAAAGGGCCTTGTGGAATTGCCTTTCAATGTCTGTCAGCTCTTCAAATACTTTGTTTGCTGACCATAATAACACCTAGGGATGAATACAAAATCATTCAGTCTATTTCACAAAATCACTAGTAAAACGCAAAGCACCTAATCGATACTAATGACATAAATGCCTTTTCAAAATGAATTACTTTGCTTGTGTACTCAAACAGCACATAAAATATACCAATAAATTGAACAAACTGGGAAATTCCATTATCCGTAAGAAAACAATATAATCCGAATGATTGCTGCACCAGCCAATTTATATTTTAAATCTGAACTATAAGCAATTAGATAAATATACCACTAAAATATATGCATAGGTGCTGTCCACCTAATAACAACATTTAAACAGCCCTGCCAGACTGTACAGCCAGGTGACCTGATTTTCTCTGCTGAAGGTTAACAATACAGTTAGATCCCCGTGACACCCCCCCCCCAGCTTTTGATTGGACAATGAAACAGCAACATCAGACTGATGGGTCCATCTTTCTTCAGGCAGTGGTGACAGCATACATCACTGCTGCCTTGTATATAAGCTCACACAGCATGACCCTGCTGAACGTCACCTACCTCACTGCACTTATTTGCTGGCATCTAACTAGAAACTCCCAAAATTAAAGTGAAAGAAAAGAAGAACGTTAAGCCTTCCTTCTGATGTCAGAACAGTAATAGAAAGGTAAATATAGTAAAGTGCTTGCACTGTCAATTAAAAACAAACACAAACTTTGTCCAAACTATCTCACGGGACTGAGATTGAGCTCGGCAGTCACGTTTGCAACAGTAGTTTTCTAATTCCGGGTCACAGTCCAAAAGTCCAGCTGGGGAAATACATTTTTAGCAGCACAAAAAGGAAGAAGGACTAGAGTATTAAACTTTGGTCAGAATAAAATGCTGCAAATGCAGGACGCAACAATTATATGGCTGGAAAATTAGCAAAATACAAAATAAACTTAATCCATAAATAGAAAAACTGACATAAATTATACATAGCAATACCCCTTAAACATAAAAAACGACCCATAAAAATATGTAAATACTTTTATGGGTAGTTAAGCGGTATTTTTATATTTAATTTTTGTGTAATGTCAATATTTCTATTTAGGAATGAAATAAAGTTTATTTTGTATTTTTCTAATTTTGCAGTCATATAATTGATGATACGCCACTTTTGTCCTGCATTTGCAGCTTTTTATTAGTTCCAGAGTTTAATAATCTACCACAGGTGTCAAACTGGCGGCCCTCCAGCTCTTGCCAAACCAAAGTCCCATGAGGCATTGCAAGATTGAGTTACAAGCATGACTCCCAAAGGTAGAGGCATGATGGGACTTGTCGTTTTTCAACAGCTGGAGGGCCGCTAGTTTGACACCCCTACGTCTTCCATTTTGTGCTGGTAATTTACCTTTGCTGCTGGGACTGTACCGATGTAGTGAGTTGGTAGAAATGATCATTTATTCAAACCCCATTTTTACATTTTAGTTCTTAGACATAAATTTTTAGGGCTTGTTGCCCAATTTTATGTAAAGAAAAGCAAACTTCAAAGCGAATCACAGGGCTACCCTCACAGGGGATTTCAGCATTGACAGACCGTAAAACGTTCAGCCTCTGAGTTATCAAACCTTCATAGTCCTTGAGTCTGTCTCTGCCCAGACTCACCACGCTGTCTCCATCAGCTTTTTGGAAAACAAAATATGCCCTCCTAGGCTGAACAGGCTCCTGCCTACAGACACACCATCTTTCAACACTTTTTAAGGAATGGCCTGGTCAGATGAGCTCTCCTGGAGACTAGCATGGACAATTTCCTAATGTCTGCCAAAAGCTGTTTGCATCCAGAGAAAAGGAGCCCTGAATCACTGCCAGACCCTTGATTATGAAGGCGGTTACAGCCTGATTTTCCATGGTAAAACCTGGAACCAGGATTAGAGGTTTCTTACTTTCCAAGGCTCTTTGGAGCCTCTAGATTCCAGAGCCCAATTTGGGAATTACCAAGCCCAGAGTAAATTGAAAAAACAATTTCCTCCTTTCGGCATAAACATTCTGGAGCCACTCAACCTGCATCCTTGTGAACTCTGTGTGATCTACAATCCAATACCACAGTGGCATTGTACAGCACTGTCAATATATATATATATATATATATATATATATATATATTGTGACAGGATGAACGGCGAGGTGATAGAGGGACACTATGTGTCACCTCGCATATGCTCATACCTGACCGTTTAGGTGGAGTCCACTCCGGGTTTTCGGGGCCACAGTTAAGCAGGTGGGTCCGGACCAGAGTTTGGGCTCCACTGATGACCACCAACAGGTGGTATAAATAAGGCAGGGCTGGAGCAAGGAGTTGCTCGTGGCCTGGGACTCAGAGAGGTGTTCTGAGAGAGCTGTGTGTGTACTATACCTACAAGAAAAGGTTTGCGTTTGTTTTATTTCGGTGACAGGGAGAAGCCCTTCACCTCTGAGAGAGGAAATGCCTTTTGTTTAGTTAGTGCCTGGATGGCAAGGGTTTATTTTCATGTTTTGTTTATTTTCTGCAAACCTTTTAAATAAAGCTGACAACCAGTCAGATTTTGATGAAAGCCTGCTGTGCGGTCTACCTTTGTCCCAGGGAAGGAGATCCCCCACCTGAGCTAACCCCACATATGGTGGAGGATGCGGGCACTTCCTGAGCAAGTGGGAAGATGGAGGAAATAATAAGAGCCTTGCTGCAGGCCAATGCAGCACAACGGGAGACAAATCGCCAGTTTGCGGAGGCCCAAGAAGCAGACCGAGAGCTCCTTAAGCAGGTGGCCCAACACCTATTAGAATTAAAGAAGGAATCTGCAGATCCACTGCCAGTGGAGCAGAAAATGGCGCGGGCCAGCTATGTTTTGCAGAAGATGACACCTGCGGATGATGTGGAGGCCTATCTCACAACTTTTGAAAGGGTTGCTGTTCGGGAAGGATGGAAAAAGGAGCAATGGGCAGGACTGCTTGCACCATTTTTGACAGGTGAATCCCAAAAAGCCTATTATGACCTGGAACCAGGGGATGCCCAGGACTATGAGAAACTGAAGGCTGAGGTCCTTGCACGCCTGGGTGTCACCATTGCAGTCCGGGCTCAGCGGGTGCATCAGTGGCATTTTAGGGCTGACAAACCACCCAGATCTCAGATGTTCGATTTGATACATCTCTCCAAAAAGCGGCTCCAGCCAGAGGTATTGTCAGGCCCTCAGATTGTGGAGCGTGTGGTCATGGACCAATATTTGCATGCACTCCCTGCCACTTTGAGGAAGTGGGTCGGCCGTGGAGACCCTAAATCTGCAAACGAGCTGGTGGACCTGGTGGAGAGATATGCAGCCGCTGAGGACTTTTTTCATTCACCTGGGCCATACCCCAAGGTCACTAGGGGTGGAAAACTATCCGGAGGATCCGGTAAGACTGTTCCATGGGCCAAAGGCTCAGAAAAAAATGATAAGACTATTGTGTCAGATAATGAGACTGTAGGCTTAGGACCTAGAGACTGGCCAAATAGGTCAGGAAGGTCCCCAAAGCCATTTAGAGGTCTAAACACTGAACATATAATCTGTTATCGTTGTCATGCGTTAGGTCATATTGCTGCAAACTGTCCTTTAAATGATGAACCTATGCAATGTGAAAATGCTTATTTAGGAAAACGCATGTCTCTTTTTGCACAGGTGGTATGTACTGCAGCATGTCAGAAACGCATGGAAAAGCAAATGTGTGTGATTGCCATTGATGAAAAGCCATTGTGGAGAAGGAATGTTTGGCCATCAAATGGGCCTTGGAGGCCCTGAAATATTACCTGTTAGGAAGACCGTTCAAGTTGGTTACTGATCATGCCCCGCTCAAATGGATGTGTGATAATAAGGAGAAAAACAGTCGAGTGACAAGGTGGTTTCTCGCGCTACAAGTGTTCAAATTCACAGTGGAACACAGAGCGGGGAAACTGCAAAGTAATGTAGATGCCCTCTCCCGGGTCCATTGTCTGGTTGGGACAGTTGCTCAGCCGCAGGGGCTTGAGCAGAGGGGGGGGATATGTGACAGGATGAACGGCGAGGTGATAGAGGGACGTTATGTGTCACCTCGCATATGCTCATACCTGACCGTTTAGGTGGAGTCCACTCCAGGTTTTCGGGGCCACAGTTAAGCAGGTGGGTCCGGACCAGAGTTTGGGCTCCACTGATGACCACCAACAGGTGGTATAAAGGAGGCAGGGCTAGAGCAAGGAGTTGCTCGTGGCCTGGGACTCAGAGAGGTGTTCTGAGAGAGCTGTGTGTATGGACGATACCTACAAGAAAAGGTTTGCGTTTGTTTTATTTCGGTGACAGGGAGAAGCCCTTCACCTCTGAGAGAGGAAACGCCTTTTGTTTAGTTAGTGCCTGGATGGCAAGGGTTTATTTTCATGTTTTGTTTATTTTCTGCAAACCTTTTAAATAAAGCTGACAACCAGTCAGATTTTGATGTAGACCGCACAGCAGGCTTTCCTTTGTCCCAGGGAAGGAGATCCCCCACCTGAGCTAACCCCACTATATATATATATATATATATATATATATATATATATATATATATATATATATATATTAAAAATTCCATATACTCTTATTGATAAAAATGTCAAAGGTTCAATGGTGGCATGTTAAAAAGTAATGTTCAAGGGTTTAAAGGATAAGTTCACTTTTGTTCACTTTTTTTTCTAAATTCCAGCTCCCCTATGTACCAGTACTTCTTTTGCAGAAATTCAAAAGCTTTCCATTTTTTCTACATACTTGTCAGAGTCCAGATGGCTGTATAATAAAGCATCTCCATTACTTCTGCCTTATTTCCTGCAGAGACTTTAGGTCTTTAGACTTTAGACACAGGAACGAATTGACCAGCTGACCTCATTAGCACACTCCCTGCATCATCTACCCTCCTGCCTCCCACCCACTTCCAGGTGATTACTGTTCTAACTAAACACTCAGATATCGATTTTTTTTTTTTTTGCATAGATCATTCATTTGGCAATATGTGCTGAGAACGTGGATAGAACTGTAGTATTGAAAACAGGAGAATTGTGTTCTGGGTTCTGTACAGCTCACCACACCCTATACAATCTGATTGAACAATCTCCTTTAGATCTACCATCAACTATGTAGTTCAAGGGCCTGCCTGATTGGATACAAATTGAATTTAGTAGATCGGTGGGTCCACCTATTCCTTAGTTCTGGAAAATCTAAAAGAAATTGCTCTCCCACTACTCTATATGTGAATGGGGCCTTAAAGAGAAATTGGTGCATTTACACAGAACAATGAGGCTTCATTTACGTCTGTGTTAACGAATGCATGCCAATCTGCACAGAAAATGCACACTTTGCCCTGCATTTCAGAAATGCGCTGCACCAAAAATCACAGTAAAAAAAGCACCACGCTACACTCTAAAAAATAACAGTTCTGGTTCTTCTATGGGGAGATTGTTGCATTTAGGGCAGCCCATTCAAGTGGATGAGCTGCCTTAGGCGTGACAAGTGAAAATGCTCCAAAACGCCCCCCAAAAAAACCCATGTGGGAATGTGAGTTCTCACTACATGGAGATGTGAACAGGGCCTGACAGCTGAGAGTCTCTGTCCACTCCCTCCTATATACGTGTATAACGATAGCCATACACTATGCAATCTGATTGTGCAATATGTGTACAATTTCTTTTAGATTTCCAAGAACTAAGAAATAGGTGGACCCACCTATCTATGAAATTCACTTTGTATCCAATCAGGCAAGCCCTTGCACTACATAGTTGATGGTAGATCTAAAGGAGATTGTACAATCAGATTGTATAGGGTATGATGAGCTTTACAGAACCCAGAACACAATTCTCCTGTTTTCAGTACTACAGTTCTAGCCACATAGGCTGTCATCTGATCTCTCAGCAGATATTGCCAAATTAATGATCTATGCAAGATGAAGGTTAGCCACTTCAAGTCCGGACCAGGAGCGGACTGACAACTCATGGGGCCCCGGGGCAATAGGGGATCATGGGGCCCCTGTGTCCTCGCCCACACTCAAACCATACCCAAAAAAGCCCATGAAAAGTACCAGGGGCATCTCATGGGGCCCCCTACTGACCCCGGGCCCTCTGGCAGTGCCCGAGTACCCAAATGGTCAGTCCGCCCCTGGTCTGGACACTTTCACTCCCTTCCTGCTCAGGCCACTTTTCAGCTTTCAGCGCTAGCACACTTTGAATGACAATTGCGCGGTCATGCAACACTATACCCATATGAATTTTTTTGAGATAGATACAACTTTATTTTGGTGGTATTTATTCACCACTGAGATTTTATTTTCTATATAAATAAAAAATTCCAAGCATTTAGAAGAAAGTGTTTTTCATTTTGCAAATGAATAATCTTTATTCATAAATCTTGGCAAAAATGTATTCAGCTATCTTTTTATTGAAAAAAAAAATAACCCAAATTAGTTTATAACCAAAAATTATACATTTTCCAAAATTTTGTTTTCATTTTTATTTTATTTTTTTTTATTTATGTTTTTTTCAACGTACTGTCACCCTAGCAGTAACGTGTCACCATGTGACCTCTGTGATCATTCGCAGATTTCACACGTAGTAAGCAATGATGTCAGAAGTGACATCTTGCTTACTACTATTCATGTGATCACTGATTGGCCATGTGACAAGCTGTGACCAATCACAGCTCTCACAATATTTCTCAATGGCTGCAAGAATGCAGCCAGAGAGAAGGAGAAATGATTGCTTTTACAGCCTGATTGGGACCTGGTACAGAGGTCCTGTACAACGATCAGTGCCACGCACTCCTAGGCAGGGAAGTGGGAGGATGCTTATAAATGACCACCCACCCCTGCACTGCTCCCGTCCGGCCGTTTATATACATGGGCCAGACGGGAAGCGGTTAAAGTAGAAAAAAAAAAATCAATGTCTGTGTATTTCGTAAGAACAGTGATCACGGACTGATTGCATTTCATTTAATAATCATGCACCTGGAAGTGGGTGGGAGGCAGGAAGGTAGATGATGCAGGGTGTGTGGTAATGAGGTCTGCTGGTCAATTCCTTCCTGTGTCATGACCTAAAGTCTCTGACATTGAGAAAGGTGTGTAGAAAAACGAAAGCTTTTGAATTTCTGCAAAGTACATTAATGCTATATTGGTACATAGGGGAGCTGGAATTTAGGAAAAAAAAGTGAACAAAAGTGAACTTACCCTTTAATAGTCGAGCTTGCGGTGCACTACATTACCAACAATGCAAATATAATTTAGAAGACAGAAATCATTTTAGCTATACTATTTACAATGTTGATATTAACTATAAGATAGCAATCAACATTTTAGCTACCTTACCTGACCTCGACGTGTCTCACAGTTATGGAGATAACTAAGGTGGTAGATTTTCAGGTTTAAGGAGGCAAAATTTAAATATTTTAAAAACACCTGTAATTACAAAAATATATATATACATATCAGCAAGTTTAAAATAAAATGATGCATGCAGTTTTAATTATGTTGGGTCATTTTATAAATGTTTTCACAAAAGAGTCATACAGCTTTGGGATTTACATAATTTTCCAAATCCAATCCAGTTAGAAAAAGGTGTGCATCTTGGTTTAATCTTGTGTGAATTCTGCGTTGAAACATTTATCGGTAGACCCCTATATTTTGTATTCCAGTAATACTTGTTAAAAGAAAATAAACGCTGCTACTAGGGAAACCCACTGCTGCTAGGGAAACCCACTATAGCAATTCCAAAGCACCAACCCTGCCCAGGCCACCAAAAATGCACATTTGAATAAAATCACATATAAAATGCCTAATGCCAGCAGGTGTGGCATGTTGTATTTGTGCTTTTTTTACATGAAAAACCTGTGATCACAAGTTCTGCAGACTGCTTCTTCATTCCATTAATGAAGGAAAATGTAAAATATCAATTGGATAAAAAAATTAAACCAATCAATGCTTGAACGATATCCACTTACTAGATGTATCTGTTTTCATGAAGATGTTGTGCCAACACCTGCTCTGAATATCTTCTGTATGTCTTGCAATGTCCTGCTTGATACTGTTTTCGACTGAAATCGCTCTACACTAATGTAAAATATGGAATTAAAGGCCTACCTGGAAACTTGCTGGAATTGACCCGGCAATGTCAGAATTCGGATCTGCTTGCCAGGTCATTATTGGAGCTTGTGAAATCTTTGGAGCTAAATAGCTGTGGTCACATAAGTTCTTCAAAATGTACTCATTATTTCATTGTACAGTATGGGTGTCCAATCAGACATTCTGTAACTGCAGCCATTTTTTTTTCCAGTAAGGTGGACACACAAGGACTGATAGAAAAGAAGGAGTGTTCGATTTCCAAAATAATGCACTTTTGATGGTAGATTAAGATGCATTTATTGAGAGTAATGGCAAGTCCATCAAGTCAATGTGTTTTGGGAGAAAAGACTCTCCCTTCTTCAGGGCTGTTGCTGCATCCTATTAAATGGGAAAAATTCCCACATTGGTTATATATTTTCCAGGGGTATTTGATCACCTCAGTTTTTTTAATTTTCTGCTATAAAACATATCCAATAAGAAAAATAAAAAAAAATCTAATTTCTTCATAAATTTAGGACTAAATGTATTCTGCTATATATTTTTGGTACAAAAAAATCCCAGTATGTGTATCTTGATTGGTTGTTGCAAAAGTTATAGCAACTAGAAATGGCGGTATATACACACATGAATTTTTTTAAAATACTAGTAATGATGGCAATCAGCAACTTATAGCGGGACTGCAATATTGCGACAGACAGTCTGACACTAACTGACACTTTGTGGGAACCAGTGACACTAATACAGTGATCAGTGCAAAAATATACACTGTCACTATATTAATGACACTGACTGGGAAAGGGTTAAACATCTGGGGCTATAAAAGGGTTAGCTGTGTGCCTAGCTATGTGATTTGTGTACTGTGTTAGGTGTTTTTTACTAGGCAATCTGCTAGATTTTATTACCAGAATAAAATCTAGTAGATCGCTGCTGACAGAACACAGCCCTGCCTTGTTTACATAGGCAGAGCTGTATTCTGTCAGTCTCTTTGGCGATAAATGCGTGTCTGCACCAGGGGCGGACTTACAACTCATGGGGCCCTCGGGCAATAGGGCATCATGGGGCCCCTGTGTCCTTGTCCAAACTCAAAAAAGCCTATGAAAAAGGTACCAGGGGTATCTCATGGGGCCCCCTACTGAACCCGGGCCCTCGGGCAGCACCCGAGTTTCCAAATGGTCAGTCCACCCCTGGTCTGCACTCATCCATTAGCTGGCACCTGTTGATTGGCTTCTGCATTGTCCAATCACAACAGAAAGGGAGCTCCGGTGGCATGCATGCCCCTATGGCGGACGTGCAAAATCATGTTTATATACTTGTATTTGCACAGAACGTCCGCCCTGCAGCAGTAAATCTGCTATAGGGTGGACTTAAAGTGGTTAAGCTGTGTCTCTGCACTTCCTGTTTGCCAGATTATTGTGCTCTCTCCAGCCAATATCTTGTTCTTGTCTTTCCTGCTGCCATCCATATCTTTGTTATCACTAGTTACTGACCTTTGGCTTGTTCCTTGACTACTGTACACCTCTACCTGATCCCAACCTGCAACTACTTGTTACTGATCTTTGGCTTTTTTACTGACTTTTACTGTTGGAATCTTACCTGCTATATGCCCTACTGGACCCCAGCTTGCTCACCTCCTGGTGGAGCAATCCTGAGGACCTTGACCTGATACTAACAAGCAACTAAACCCATCTCCACCATCAGGAGCTCTGGTGAACACCAGTTAGTACTTAGACTCTGCACCAATCTTTCTGGTCACTGGGAGTCCCTATACTAATATAGCTACAGGTCTCTGAGCCCGATTCCTGATTGTAACAGTGATGCTGGGGGTAATGGTATTAGAAGAGAGTGGCAGGAGATACTGGAGGAAGAATCTGTGGCCATTTAAGCAAAAACTGAGCAAATCTTGGTGCTATCGGGGTGAGAAAGGATTGGTCTAGCTTCTAACCTATAAACAGTATACATAGCCTATAAACCAGTACTGTATTATTTTTATATTTATTGTTATTTAATTGTAGATTTGGAACCCTATCTTTTAAGCCCCGCCCTCTTTAAGAATCAAATTCTGCTAGGAGCGCAAAACACACTGTGATTGACCCTGCTCCTACTCCATCCCCAATCTCAGGAATTCTGATTTCCAAAAGTTCCCAGGCAAGATAATATGCTACTCCACAATAAAACATATATACATATTATACTCCTAGTAATAGCACCCTAGAGCTAAAATTCTGGCATTAGAGAAAGGATACTTGTTTCTTGTGAATGTATTCAATTTCATTACAGGTAAGAAAGAACATTCTCTGAGCCATAACTTGGATTTTAATAAATTAAAATAATCTTGTTCATATTGACAGGTGACAGCAGCTACAGTGTGATCACAGGGAGATCTGCATAATTTCCAACATAGTTTCATAGGAAGATATTCCTAGCACATGGAGCACTTTATCATTCTGTACTGTACATGCATGTCTTATATATTGTTTTTGTCAGTTGCACCGCTGTACCCTCAGAGTAATGAATGTCATCCATTTCATTGCAGCTAGTTGGGGGCTAATCTCTTTGCAATGTGTATTTTTTTTCTGAATGGAATGTTTGTGTAATTTGCACCTGCCCATATAGTTACTGAATAAGATCATAAGCATCTGCTTATTTAAATATTATCACATTAGTATGACTTTCATGCAATGTAGCAGAATGGTAAAGCTCAAATTGAACATAGGACACCTTTATGCATTGCACGCAGGGGGGAAGGAACTTTTTGCATTACCTGAACAATAAGAAAAAAATAAGATGAGTTGATAAGGGTTTAAATTAGTATAACAAGAAGTTTTTCACGAGTTTACAATTGTTAATAATTCTATTGACAATACATTCACTTACATGAGCATTTTCATTTTTTCTTTTTGAGTGATGACAATTAAAGGGTATAGATTGGTCTGTTTATTGCATAGTACTACGCAGCACTGATTTTATTTATTTTTATTTATTTAACCCCTTCACGCCTAAGGGTAAAACAAATCTTAAAGCCTAAGTAAAATTTTACAATGTTGACATGTGTTAGTAAAACAGAACAGGTCATCACAACCACTTTGTACATCCAGGTGAATTATACCTTGTTTTTTTCAGGACAAATGGGTCTTTTATTTTGGTGGTAAATGGTAATGGATATCTCCTGATTTTTGTTTTATTATCAAAGGAAAACTGGCTAAAAATAGTAAAAAAAAAAAATATATTTTTTAATTTAGCTGTGTGTTTCTTGTTACTACCATAACTTGCCACCAAAGAACAACCCAAAATAAATTCTCCAGCTCTTGACAATCGCAGCGATACAATATACAGTTGTGTTCAAAATAATAGCAGTGTGTTGAAAATAGTGAATAAAGCTCAAAATCCTTCTAATAGCTTTTATTTCCATACACACAAATGCATTGGGAACACTACACATTCTATTCCAAATCAAAACATGAAGAAAAATATATCACATTTGTGTTGTTCCTCTAAAACAATTGAAGAAAAGTGAATATTAGACTGTTCAAAAAAATAGCAGTGTTTGTATTCTTCTTTACAAACTCAAACATTCACTATATAAACTGAAAAATATTTGAAGATTTTGCTTTCCTTTGAATCACTTAATGAATATTTAGTTGTATAAGCACTGTTTCTGAGAACTGCTGTACATCTGTGTTACATGGAGTCAACCAACTTCTGGCACCTGTGAACAGGTATTCCAGCCCAGGATGGTTGGACTACATTCCACAGTTCTTCTCTATTTCTTGGTTTTGCCTCAGAAACTGCATTTTTCATGTCACCCCACAAGTTTTCTATTGGATTAAGTTCCGGGGATTGGGCTGGCCACTCCATAACGTCAATCTTGTTGGTCTAGAACCAAGATGTTGCACGTTTACTGGTGTGTTTGGGGTCGTTGTCTTGTTGGAACACCCATTTCAAGGGCATTTCCTCTTGAGCATAAGGCAGCATGACCTCTTCAAGTATTCTGATGTATTCAAACTGTTCCATGATCCCTGGTATGCGATAAATAGGCCCAATACCGTAGTATGAGAAACATCCCCATATCATGATGCTTGCGCAACCATGCTTCACTGTCTTCACAGTGTACTGTGGCTTGAATTCAGTGTTTGGGGGTCGTCTGACAAACTGTCTCCAGCCACTAGACCCAAAAAGAACAATCTTACTTTCATCAGTCCACAAAATGTTGCGCCATTTCTCTTTAGGCCAGTCAATGTGCTCTTTGGCAAATTGTAACCTCTTCAGCACGTCTTTTTTTCAACAGTGGGACTTTGCGGGGGCTTCTTGCAGATAGCTTGGCTTCACATAGGCGTCTTCTAATTGTAACAGTGCTCACAGGTAACTTTAGACCTTTTTTGATCTTCCTGGAGCTGATTGTTGGCTGAGTCCTTGCCATTTTGGCTATTCTTCTATCCATTCGAATGGTAGTTTTTCGCTTTCTTCCACGTCTTTCAGGTTTTGGTTGCCATTTTAAAGCATTTGCGATCATTTTAGCTGAGCAGCCTATCATTTTCTGCACTTCTTTATATGTTTTCCCCTCTCCAATCAACTTTTTAATCAAGGTACGCTGTTCTTCTGAACAATGTCTGGAACGACCCATTTTCCTCAGAATTTCAGAGAGAAATGCACTGTAACCAGCATGTACAACATTTGCTGCCTTCCTTCCTTAAAAAAGGGCAATAATTGCCACCTGTGTTTCAAAGAATGAATGACCTCACTAATAGAACTTCACACTGCTATTATTTTGAACATGCCCCTTTCAATTAGTGATTCAATTACACAGAATCAGCAGCATGCATGTCATGACTGTTGGGTCTGTTGGATTTCTATTACTCTACTACACCTGCTAGTAAATTATTTGCCATGTAGAAATATCATTTCTACCAAAAACAGTGATTGATCAGGTTAGTGATGTCTGACTGCTATTATTTTGAACACAACTGTATGTGTATGGTTAGTTGTTGTTTGTACCTGTAGTATGGCCCAGAAACAATAGTGCGCATTTTGTTTTTCGTTTTTTTTACCTAAAACACACTGACATTAACTGACATTGAAACCAATAAAAAAAAAAAATCCTGATCTTTGACCATGACCTTTGACCTCTGACCTTGACCCAAACACTAACCCTGGAATTCAACTACATCAAACCTTGATCTAGGTATTTTTTCTATATTTTTTCTTTTATTTATTAATATTTATTTATCTTTTTTTTCCAAACTTTTTTTTCTTTCTACAAGGAGAGAGATAGATACAATGTATCTCTCTCCTCCTTTCAAAGAGAAAAAAAAAACAAGGGGGGCAGGCTTCACAGTGACTTATCACTGTGA
The DNA here is from genome assembly GCF_062004578.1 of Staurois parvus. Taxonomy (NCBI): domain Eukaryota; kingdom Metazoa; phylum Chordata; class Amphibia; order Anura; family Ranidae; genus Staurois; species Staurois parvus. The sequence continues at coordinate 634,700 of NW_028317882.1, forward strand.
TAGCCAGTCAGAGGGTATCACAGCAATCATGTGACCCAGAATAGGGAGTCCCGGGTCCAGATCATTAGAACAGGACCCGGGGTTCTCAGTGACACCCCTGTCTTTGTGCTGAGAGCATGCTGTGTGGTGCGCTCCCAGCACAAAGACAAGTACGCAAATATGCAACCTCACGGAAAAAAGCCCAGTTCTGTGAGTCCGCATATTTGTGTGACGTCAGCGTCAAGGGATTAACTTGTGGGAACACATGAGTGTGTGCAGCAGTACATAAAGTATACATATATTCAGGAGTGGAATTATAGGAGTGATTGCACTTGGGTATTTAGTGGTTGATTCTTTGATTTAATGCAAATGCCATCCAACATTACTGTGGTGACCTGGAGATATCTTTTGCAAGGAAATGTTAATTATTTTAAGAATATTTTTTTTTTCTTCTGTTTTTTACACTTTTTAAAACAATTTTTTAACACACTGATCCAGACCCCCCCCCCTTCCGCATGCAGATGTGCAACGGCAGATTGCTTCTAAGAGCAATCTGCCAGCAGCAAATCACTATAGCAGTCACCTACTGCTGTTGAGAGAGACTGAACAGAGCTGCAACAGCTCTGTCCCAGCCTCCATAATGACACTAAGTGCAGTGACATCACATTTGACATCACTACACTCCAGATGTAAATGCAAATGTGATCTGCAGAAGCATCGGAAGCACACAAGATAATTGTTCCAGCTGCTGGGCTTAGTGCTGAATGCTGGCTGTCACTGAACCCCTGCAGGGAAAAGCAGAAGCTGCTGATTCCTGCTGACTCTGGTGCGGTTTTAAAATGACATATGGGACTCGAATGGGTAATTTTGGCATTAGTACCTATTCCCCATGGCAATACCTGGCTTCTCATGCCTTTTTTTAGACAATAGATAGCGTATTAACCCTACAAATGGCCAGAATAGAATAAAAAGATTGGTGCTCAATAGACTTCAATTAGATTTTCCACAAAATTTGAACTTTGAGCAAGATTCACAGAACTGTTTGTGATCCAAAAACTGAGCACATTAGCTCACCCTTATCCAGCAGGAGGCAGTGGCAGCACTGCTGCTGATATCCACTCCCTGCTGAACATGTGATAGAATGTATAGAAATGTTTTCTCTGGCCAAATCACTGTTCAAATTCTGGTCATCAGCCCAACAACTGATTAAACTATTGTCCTGTCCACTTAAAATGAAGGTATCATTTTAGATATTAGAAACACAGTTGGTGGTTGGTATAACACGTAGGTGGCATACCTATTTTGGAAAAAAACATGCAATGTAATTTAATTTGACATAAAAGATGAAAACATTTTCAGCATAAACTTTAATACTTACATTTTCATCATATTTCGTAAAGAACGGTCCATCGGTCTTGTTGACTGCCATAATAACAGCAACAACATCTTTTCCATTCATAATCGGTGTAGCCAGTATATTTTTTGTTTTGTAATCTGTAAGCTCATCTGCAAATCTGCTGTAAGTGGTGGCCTGCGCCAAGACATTTTGACAATTAGTAAAATAAATAATTTGTTTTACACATTTAGAAAAGGTAAATATCATGTTATACATGCATTGTCTGTTTATAAAGGAGAAATTCTGGTGCACAGAGGTGAGATTATTCCAACATGATACAATATGGATTATGAGCAATATGAATAATATCAGATGCCTGCAAGGCAAATGAGGTGTGTATATGTAACTGTTATACGTATACCTCTGTGCTGAAAACAAGTACGCATTGAATGTAAATTAACACTGTTAAAAGAATAATTCATATAATGTCCATAGACATAATCAAGACTTTAAAAAGTCTCTGGGACACTGGGTGTCAGATAACGGCAGCCATCCTATAGAGCAAAGCCAACTCTACATGCAAAAAAGAGAAGAACTCAGTTGTGAGGCGCGCTGTGGTGTGCCCAGTCACTCAGCAGGGGGTGGTGTAGAGCGGCGGTCACTGTGTCACCATGCGGTAATACGCACACATAGCTCCACACTGTCCCAGCTCACATCCATGGCACCCTAGGTGTATGACTGGCAGTACCTGCAGGATGGAGAGGAGTGGCCACATTCCTCTACACAGATGAGCTTGTCATTTTCTTGCCTCTTGTGTTTATTAAATACAGCATCCAATTACTGCCCTTAGCTAGTACCTCCTGTTTTTCTCTTTTTGCATTGTCTGTTTGTCTTTAATAATTTTGTCCCAATCTCACATTGTAGCTAGAGGATGCTCTATGTAGTCACTCCCATCCTTTTTCTTCATGCTTTAGCCTCCATTGACCACATCTATTGTATTCTACTGAAAATAGACAGTATGATTTTTTTTTTACAGTAACTACCTGATGTTTATCTGTTATGATCTGCACAAGTTTTTGGACTAAAACGTTCTACAATCTGCAAGATGTCATTTGGGTCGAGTCACTGTCAGCCAAGCTACAAAAAGTTGTCACACCACAACTGGATCATTTATAAAGATCACACTTTCAGTGCTTAGATTATAAAGATCACACTTTCAGTGCTTAGATTGCAGAAGCAGAACAGTAAAGCTTACATTTAAGCAGCTAAAACTTTTAATCTGCTCCCCATTAACCATCCAAGTAAATCGAGGAAAAAATGTGTTATTTTTGAATTCATTTATGCTCATATAAATGGCTAAAGTATTTCCCACAATAGTAATAGTATGTGTGCCCTAAAATTTGCCAAGATAATGATAACACTTGTTATTGCTGTGTCCCTACTGGGGATATTTCCCCTCACTTCTTGTTTAGGAGATGGTGCTTCCTGGGACAGGACATTAGGGGAAATTCTAAAATGTGCGGCAGACAATAAGAAAAACCTGACTTAATCTCAAACTCTTTCCACAAGAGTGGAATTGAAAGAAAATGTTTAGTTTCTAAAGGTTGTAATTACTGGTACATTATTATGTATGTAAATACAATAAATTAGTGTCATGCTCCACTAATAAACATATATAAAAAAATATATATAATCTTTCAAAACTTATAAGTATCATCCAAAATTTGTATATCTTTTCTGAAAAAATTAAAATTTATACATAATGTCCATATTTCATCCGTGACCATACACTCCTTCAAAGTATTGTGCAGAAATCGACTAGTCCTTGATTCACCTCTAATGTTTTGCCATACCAACCACACGTGCACCTTCACCAGTTGAGCTCTCACCTGGTAAATATGACCAAACCATTAAGTGAGGTCATAAATAGCTTGTGTGTCACTTAAGTGGACTGTGGCTGGATGGGATTGTTATTCTAAAGGGTTTGGATCCCTTCACTTCTTTAGTGATCTTCCTCCGTTGGTCCATGTGCCATAAGAAATAAGCAGAACATAGTGCCTTATGCTCTTCTAATACATGAATGTATTGAACAATCTGTAACCTCCTGTCGAGATTACATTCATGTATTAAGAGGATAAGACACTATGTTCTGATTACTTGTTATGGTACACGGACCAATGGAGGAAGATCACTAAAGAAGTGAGGGAATCCAAACCCTTTAGTATAACAATCCATCCAGCCACAGTCCACTTAAGTGACACAAGCTATTTATGACCTCACTTAATGGTTTGGTCATATTTACCAGGTGAGAGCACAACTGGTGAAGGTGCGTGTATGGTTGTTATGACAACATATTAGAGGTGAACCAAGGACTAGTCAATTTGTCCACAATACTTTGAAGGAGTGTATGGTCATGGATGAAATATGGACACTGTTTTAATTTAAATTTTTTTGGAAGAGATATACAAATTTTGGAAGAGACTTAAAATTTTGGAGATTATATATATTTTTTATATATGTTTATTAGTGAAGCGCAACACAAATTTATTGTATTTGCATATTGATAACACATTTGTATGGGTATGTGTATGCTGTAAGTGATCTACTATTTTCACCTATTTTTTGGCAGTATTAATTGTATAGGTTGCCATAGCAGCTCACAAGATTTTATTTATAATTTTGGCATTATTATGTATGTGTAAGCTCATAGTAAGAAGACAGAAGAACATTTTTCTCTATGCAGAGATTCACAACGTCTGTACACATTATCTGTATTGCTCACTTGGTTTCCCCTCCTTCTTGGATAGCATCTTGTTTTGGAACTTCTACAAGTCAAGGCTAGGATGTTGACAATGGTGCTGGATATAGAACCTTGTTAAAAAGGCCTTAATGTACCACCTCTGCATCTTGGAGCTCATTACCATCTTCTTTAAGCTTGGCAAAAAAGCTGTGCACACTGCTGTCGGATGTGTCTATCATGAGGTGAGCAAGTAAACATCTCTACTTTGCCCTAACCCTGTCACCCCAGAAATATAAGTGGGATGCATAGAAAAAATCTGCCATCTTTCTTTCCATAAGTGATCTTTAATGCAGAAAGTAAGGTGCCCTTATGCTCAGATGTTGGCATAAAACACCTAACCCAAAGTATGAGTCCAAATACAATTTGTTTTCCAAAAAAAAAACCCAATAGGGTTGATTTACTAAAAGTAGAGAGTGCAAAATCTAGTGCATCTCTGCAGAGAAACCGATCAGCTGCCAGTTTTTTTTGTCAATGCTTAATTGAACAAGCTGAAGTTAGAAGCTGATTGGTTATCATGCAGAGCTGCATCAGATTTTGTACTCTCCAGTTTTAGTAAATCAACCCCAATATGTACAACATTCCAAGGGTCATAATGTTTCCCTTTCTTCAGGACTTCTCATATACCAATACATATAATAATTGAATTCAGCAAAATCGTTGTGGAGAAGATAATCGAATGAGTCCATTCTTCGTACTCGTTGTTACATCACAAGCCCTGATAAAGGGAGTAGCTCCTTAAATGTGTTGGATACACATACAGCATACTTATATACATATACATGCATGAAATGCAACTTCACATTTGGGCTCTCTTAGTTGTCTCTGCAGCCTCAGTCTAAAGTGTTCTTGCAGAACCTATAATACTGCAAGCTGCCTTCCTAGTGCTTAATGCACTTTGAGACACTTAACTCCATGTGAATCTTTGGGCATTAGCTCAGGAGTTTTAAGTAGTCTGCAGTAATCATTTTACTATAATCAGCAATGTACTAGGTTTTTCAGTAACAACCATTATTCCAACTATGCCATGTCTTTTCACTTGCAAAATGGCAGCATGCATGATATTGCCATGTTCATTTAAATACCATTGTTGGGAATGCTCAAAATCTGTATAGCACAGTTCTTAGTGGACTTGGTACATTGTAAAATACACAGCCAATCTACTGTTATTATCTAGTCCCTACAGTCTAATAGAAAGTATGCTGACAATTCATGGCAAACCAGTATAAAAAGTATATTTAAAGTCCTTGCAGGCGCTGCAAGAAAAGTATATTGTCCAGTCTTTGCTATTCAAGTAGGTTTCCACTTTGCTTTCCCAATGCGTATTCATAACCTTAAAAAGCTAATACTGGGCCTTATTAGTTAAAATGTTTTTAAAGAACTTTCCGTGTCAATCAACTGGATGGTCTAGGTAACAAAGGTCCATTTTGACTTACATCTGCACCCTACATTAATAAATTATTTTGTGTAAGTACTTAAAGATCTTTTCATTTTCTTTGCCTAATGTGTATACAACAAAGTCATGACATTTGTTCTTGGCTTGTATTCCTGCTCTATTTCCATGCCTAATATTTGACTGCTGACAAAGTAGGTCAGTCCTGTGGCATCTTTTTCTATATAGAAAACATAAGGCTCAATTCACTTAGATATTTTGAGCAATGAAAACTGAAAATAATGATCATTATATCAAATATCACATGCTTTAAATTGAATTGAGTCTACAACCTATGTGTAACAGCCAAAGTGCATCAGAATATCTACTGTTTTACAACCCTGTTCTCCTGGACTTTAGAGATTAATTAAACATTTATATGTATATGTTAATAGTTAAGCAAATGTGTTAAATGTTTATAAGAAGATTAAATGTCCAAATACAACAGTGCAATATCACATCTTTATGTGTGAGTGTGCGTATGTGAGTATGTATACAAAAACAGCTACTGTCTTTGAATATACAGACTAGAAAAGAACATACCTCACACACATCCTTAATGTTAATGGTCTTCTTTGTATGAGCAACATGTCCTACAACTCCAATATCCAGAGGAAACACAATCTCACTATCAGGTGGTACAAGGCAGTCCTCCAGTTTACTATGCTCGTTGACATTGAAAAGCCTTGTAGCTAACTCTGGAGTTCCATTTCTTTGCCTGTACATAAAAAGACTACAGCGATCTGCATGAATTAGAGTGCTGATTCTCCTTAGAGTCTTGAATACGACCTTCTCCATGTTTATACTTTCTTGCATATCCTTAACAAGTTCAAACAGAATTTCACTTTCTTCCACTTGAACAAGTTCTCGAAAAGTAGCAAAATCCACAGCGAGGTCTTTACGGCCAACGGCGGCCGTTATCGTCTCTGGTTTTAATTTCTTCTGAAAGTATCTTTCTGTGAAGTTGGGATTGTTTTCCAGAAAGGCCAACACATCCTCTTTTTTCAGACTCATGGTGAAATTTTAAATTAAAATAAAATCAGTAGTCAAAAATCAGGTAATTGCCTTGCGTAACAATATAAGAAATATTGATATACTTTATGAAGTCCAGCCTGGAGCTCGCCGGTTATCATGAGAATGAGTCAACTGTGTATTAATCTCACTGTGAACAGCAAAGCGTATTCTTAATAATGCTGAAGGTGAGTCTCGAGGAGGACAGAGCTGCTCAAGCAAACCAGATCAGGTGACTCACCCTAAATCTTTCAATCATCCCCTGTCATTTCCTATAGAGACATATAGATATGTATTTTTGTACATGTATTATGCTTTAAATGTATAACATTGTGCTTTAATTTCTCAGGCACATTCATGTAGTCAACTGTTTGTTGTTTACTGACCATACAGATGGATTCATTAGATGTGTCTGTGCTATGCATCCTAAAAGCTTCTTAGGATTTAATTAAACAGGCACTCAAGATGGTATTATCTGAAGCTGACATGTGATCAATGCATTATATGCATTTACTCACATGCATTTTAGATTGTATACTGATTTTTTTTAAATTATATTCATTAAAAAATTAAAAGTAGCAGTAAAATATACATTTTTGCATCTTTAGCACCTTGTATACAGGAGCCTCAAAAAGTTTTTTTTTTTACAAGCCGTGTGCTTTGCAAATGCTAAATACAGTATAGTATACAGCAGGGGTGGGCAACTGTGGCCCTCCAGCTGTTTGTGAACTACAAGTCCCATCATGCCTCTGCCTTTGGGAGTCATGCTTGTAACTGTCAGTTTTGCAATGCCTCATGGGACTTGTAGTTCTACAACAGCTGGAGGGCCACAGTTGCCCACCCCTGGTATACAGTATATCTATAGCTAACACTTTTTTTATAGCAAAGGAAAGGGTTAAGAACCCCTGAAAGGTTTTTATTGCAGTGTCCCGCCATCTTTATTTGTCCTGGTTAGAGATGTGCACAAGGAAACAAATATTTAGTTTAGTTTCAGATTCATTTGTTAAGTCAATCATTTCGTTTTGTCATATTTATTAGGTTAGAATGATTTGTTTTTGGAATTAGTTTCATATATTTGAATTTGTACGATGAAACAAATATTTAGTTTAGTTTCGGATTCATTTGTAAAGTTAATAATTTACTTTTGTCATATTTATTAGGTTAGAATGATTTGGTTTTGGAATTAGTTTCAGTTTGAATTTGTTGTGTATATTGGTTGTTCGAATTCGATTTGTATTTTCAGAAGTTATTTTGGAAGATTCAGATTCAATCGTTATGTCATTATGTTATTTCGGCAACTTGCTTGCAACTTTGATGCAACTTGCTTGCGACTTTCATGTTTTGGACTTTGTCCAATCATAACAATACAGAGTGTGACACATATTATTGAACATACAAAACCCTACGAAGTCCCAACAAATTAAAAAATCCATACAAACCAATTTGTTTTTGTTATTATTTATTTTGGATTTGTTGATATTCGTTACTATTGTGATTCAGAGATTTGGATACATCCGAATCTCCTAATAACAAAAATTGTGTCTGAATTTCAATTTGTAACAAAACGAATCGCACATGTCTAGTTCTGGTTACTATTGTCACCAGCACAGAAAGTCTTAAGCGGGGCATACATGGGTTAGAGGGCTGCTTGAAAAAACTGAATGCCTATTCTCACATGCAATGTGGATAAAGGAATCCTCTCTGTTGTGCTATTGTATTCTGACAGTTGATTGGCTGCAGTGGTGATTGAACAAACAATTTTCCAACAGACCCATTCATAATAAGTCGATCATTAGCTCGACTTCTCACAAATGGGATCAGCCATCGAATAATCGAAATTTGGCCAGTTTAGCAGGAACCAGACAAATTTCAATCCATCTATGGCCAGATTTATAGAGTCTTAGGGTTGTTTCACATAGGCATTCTGTCTGCTTCATCAGTTCAGTCATATTTTGTCAAAGAAAAAATGGATCCGTTTACATTAGTTTTTATGTCAGTATTTAAATCCACTGGCTGTAGTCCTTAACCACTTGAGCCCACTTGAGCAGGAATCCCCACTGACAGCAGAAATAAGTCACTGGTTGTTAGGAGCTGGCATCCGCCGGCATTCTAACAACCAATGCAAAACAGATGCAAAAATTGACCGTTTGTTCATTTATATCTGTTTATCCTTCGTTCAGTTTTTTTTTAACAAAACAAAAATAGAGCTTTGATCCACTTCAAAAAAAGGATGTGGATGGATACAAATGTTAAAGGATGTACAGTAAATCACCCATTTTCATCCATTAGCCCTTAGGAATGCATTGCTGTCTGTTTTTCATCTGTCAACAGGTGGATGAAAAATGGACATACAGAATGCCAGTGTGAAAGGAGCCTTAGATCTCATTCTTTGAAGAGATCTCCTCTCATTTCCTGTTGTATCTCTGGTATAAGAAATGTAACAGAATAGTTAATTGGCTGAACGATCAGACAGGGAACAACTGTTACTTGCACATTACTAATATATATGAGCAATGGAAAACAGGTTCAGGAGGCAAAAATATGCAAAAACATGGACTCTTCACAACAATGTCTTTGTGACTCAATCAGGGTAACATGGGGCTGCAAAGTATAGAAGTTTATAACAACATAGGGGAATTATCAGAGCTTCTTTTACCATTATAATTGTCGCCAAGTGCTTGGATACGAATCGAGAGTGAGAAAAACACTGGATGCAGCTGCTCTTTGTAGCTGCTGCCCTGCTGTGCTGAACTGATTAACAGCTATACAGTAAGAAGGGGGAATTGCTGAGCAGGAAGTGTTCAATAGACTTCACTGTGGGAACTATAGTCCAGAGAGACTCTAATTTTTAACTGCTTTTCCCAGAGAGAGGGCTAAAACTGCACAGGGCATAGCAGAAAGTGGACTAATTGCTGTGTGTGACCGGATGGTAAGATGCTGTGGGGATTTACTATCTGCTGCTGGAGAGGCTGAGCCCTTTAGATACTGACCCTACAACCATCTAGTAGCCTTATTGTTGCCTGCAGATTTGACTGAGACTATTATCATGTGCATCAATAGTACAACTGGGCCCCAACACTAGCTGGCTGAAGAGTTAGGACTAAAGACTGACCCTTTACAGCTGCTTCACAGAAATAGGGGAAATTGAATCATATCCTAGCCATTCACTTGGAGCGCACTCTAGCCTAGTTATAGTATTATTATTCACATTGCAGGTAAAGTGTTACTAAGAGTAGAGTAGTTAGTGTAAAATAAGTACATGTATCCTAAAGTGTTACTACACCCACAACAGTAAAATAAGTCTGTATAAAGCATGCTGGTTATACTCACTGTGGAACCTAAAGGATTAATCATCCACATTTTGTAAAAAGGATGTTTGATCCTGTCTTCTCTGATCCTCCAATTCTTCTACTGTCCCCAATCCATCTGCTGATAGTACAGAGCTCTAGGAGTCACTCTTCACATGCTTGGTATGGTGTGTGAGTTGTGTGTGTCTGGTTAGAGAGTTTTTTTTTCTTTGGAAGGGTGCATGTGATCAGCACAGGGCCAATCAACACTCATAGGACAGTCAGAGTAGAATAACCTCCTCCTACAAGCTTTAACCAGTGCTCAGCTGGACACTGATAGAAGTCACAAGACTGCTATATTCTGCTGTGAGAAAAGGTATTTAGCAATTGATATTTATTAAAATAATTGCATTTCCATGTTCTTTGTACCGTGGGAGACCAGATACAGCAGATGCAGGGCCATGGGTGTAGTCATACTTTAATGCTTGTGTGCATTGTCTATTGCTGACTTTGCTGGTGTATGTGTTGATCCCAGTCTAGTGGTCCAGAACTCTATTCTAAGTTACCTTGGCATAGTGATTATACTGTCTATTGGACTGTGTCTGAACCTTCTGTGTATTCATTTATGCTCAACTGTTTATTCTAACTTGTAGGTTCAGACAGTCTGATAGACAGTATAATCACAATGCAAAGTAACTTAGAATAGAGTTCTGGACCACCAGACTGGAATTAACTCATGAATCAGCAGAGATTTCAAAGCAGACTGGGGTTTCAAGATGCGTTGTTCAAAATCTTGAAGAAGCACAAAGAAACGGGCAACGTTGAAGATCACAACGTTGACCATCACAGTGGTCAGCCAAGGAAACTTAGGTCAAGATCAATGATGTCCTCAGTGCTGAGAAATACAGGCAAATATTTATCCATCATGCCATACCATCAGGGAGGCATGCGATTGGATCCTAATTTATTCTGCTGTAGGATGACATACAGCCAATGTCACTAATAACTAGCTTCATCGTGAAGAAAAACAAGGAGTCCTGGAAGTGATGGCTTGGTCCTCACAGAGCCCTGATCTCAACATCATCAAGTCTTCCTGGGATTACATGAAGTGACAGAAGAATTTCAGGCAGCCTACATCCACAGACGATCTGTGCTTAGTTCTCCAAGATGTTTGGAACAACCTACCTGATGAGTACCTTAAAAAACTATGCGCAAGAGTACCTAGAAGAATTGACGCTGTTTTGAAGGCAAAGGGTGGTCACAGCACATTTTAATTGATTTGGATTTCTCTTCTCTGTTCATTAACTTTCCATTTTGTTAATTGATACACAATAAACTATTAACACTTCTATTTCTGAAACCATTCTTAATTTACAGCATTTTTTCACACCTGCCCAAAAACGTTTGGACAGTAGTGTTGCTCAGTAGGAATTGTATACAAACAACTGTGTGCAATGATTAATATTCATTCATATAAAATATGGTAAGCTTTATATATATATATATATATATATATATATATATATCAAGATTTTGTTGGATAGGTGACTTTTGTATCTTTCAAACTTTTGTTAAAAAGGATAGGGCAGGATGAACAATAAAGAAAAGTCCATGCACACAACATACACAAGCCCTTAAAGTGAGAATACTTACTGAGCTTTGAAGCAAGATTGATTACATAATCTTTAGTTGGGTACACTGCATCTTAGTATGTGACTTCTAAGCTCTTGTTACTGATTTTCTTCTCTATAAGTCACTGTGATGTCAAGCTTCTGATTGTGTATTGTTGCATACATTACATGATTGACCTGTCCACCTATGTAACTGATTGTTGCATCTCTTTCCTCTGTGACTTATTTATCTAAATAAAGTGAATTACAAAAAAATAAGCTGGGTGCACCCATTGAGTTTTTTTATTCAACCAGTGGGTGAACCAGCAAAATTTCAGTATGTGTGTACCTGTCTTTATACTACTCCTAGCTAATTAAAGGATTGGAACAGTATACTAATAAAATGTTTATTATAAGAGAAAGAGTTGAGCTAGTCATAGATGAATCAAACTTCGGCCAGTTCAGCACGCTGTGGCATTCATCTTTAGTTGATCTTTAAAGTCCATCTAAAGTCAATATTTAAATTGACTTTTGTTGATCGAGTATGTTGGAAAAATGTGACTATCAGCGAAATGGCTCCAACCATGGATAAGTTCTGAGTAGAACTCAGAGCTTGGAATTTTCATGATATGAAATTTGAAATTCAGAATTTGGAGAATCCTCTCATCCACGCCCATCCCCAGATACATCACCCCTGGCGCCAGAGCCATGTGGAAGTCACTTCCTCTCATCCACGCCCATCCCTGGATATGTCACCCCTGGCACCAGAGCCGTGTGGGAGCTGCTTCCTCTCATACACGCCTTCCCTGGCCCCAGAGACATGTAGAAGATGTAGTTCGATGGGGGGTGCGGTGTGGATGAGATCTGGATGGCCGGTCAGTGTACACAGTCCGTGTGCGCTCATCTTCCTCTTCTTCCTGGCGTGCCCACTGAGATGGCTCGTGCCAGCTCTGGCACGCGTGCCATAGGTACGCCATCACTGTCATAGGGTGTTTTAAAGCTATACAAGTTTAAAGAGGGTGTGCTTGAACAAACTATCAAAACAAGAACCAATGCTTTTACTTAGAAATTCAAGGAAAAATTAATAGGGGTTGATTTATTAAAGGAGAAGAGAATGTTCACATTGCAAAGAAAGTGTTCCATTTTAACAGCTAATGATACGAATCAAATCAGGGTGCTTCAAAATTAAGTGAGAAGTGTCCAATGTTGGTTATTTTTGTAAAAACTCCCCCAACATCTGTAAAAAAGTCCTATGCTCAACAGTATGCTGCAAAGAAAAATAGAAAGACTGCTGTGCTCTGTGTGACAGCAGGAGTCTCTCTACAGCAGTCCAACATGTGTGAAATGTGTTGACTCAGCATCGGGTGTCAGATTGTTGTGGAGCGAATACTGCTCTCATATCATATAGGTTACCAGGAATTGTCACCAGGACACCAATCGCTGAAGGGGCTGCTATATTTCCGAGATGCCCCCGACCAGGCCCCGACTGGGACAAAAAGTAGGCCCGGGCATTTTAGACAGAGCAGCTGATTTGTCCAGGGAATGGGGGTGTGGGGGAGGTTGTTGATGGGATATTCACAGAGTCAGTCCTCTGCACTGTAATGTAAAGTGGCAGTGTGATATAAAGGGGACTGCACTGTAAAGAGACCCTTTACATTACAGTGCCCCTTGCAGTCATGCCCCCCCTTCCCTTTTCTCTCTAATCAGAGTGCCCCCTTTTACTCTTTGCCTCCCCTGCACAGTCCTACCTTCAGTAGGGAAGACATTCCAATCCAGCAAAGAGGAAATTCCATATAGCTAAGAGACAGAACAATCCGACATAGAGACAGACCCATCCAGCAAAGAGACATCCTTATCCAGCAAAGATACATCTCCATATAGCAAAGAGACAGCCCAATCCAGCAAAGAGACAGCCCCATCCAAACAGACATCTACATATAGCAAAGAGACAGCCCAATCCAGCAAAGAGATGGCCTCATCCAACAAAGAGACAGCCCAATCCAGCAAAGAGACAGCCCCATCCAGCAAAGAGACAGCTCAATCCAGCAAAGAGACAGCCCAATCCAGCAAAGAGACAGCCCCATCCAACAAAGACATCCCAATCCAGCAATGAGACAGCCCTATCCAACAAAGAGACATCTGCATATAGCAAAGAGACAGCCCAATCCAGCAAAGACTGCCCAATCCAGCAAAGACAGCTCAATCCAGCAAAAAGACAGCCCCATCCAGCAAAGAGACAGCCCCATCCAACAAAGACACATCCCAATCCAGCAAAGAGACAGCCCCATCCAACAATGAGACATCTCCATATAGCAAAGTGACAGCCCAATCCAGCAAAGAGACAGCCCAATCCAGAAAAGAGACATCACCATATAACAAAGAGACAGCCCAATCCACCCCCCTAATACCGCTGCTACAGAGTGGGACTGTTTGGCTGTAACTCACTCTGGATCAGTGCGCTCACCTTCCTTCCCTGTGCAGCTGTTACAGTGTGCCCACCATTGTTCTTTTATTGAAGCTGTATCTTTAGCAGCTGGCCCAGAGTGGTGTGTGTCCCCTGATACAGGCATTTCCTATGTCATGGACTGGAGCCACCTCTCTTGCACCTCCGAGCTTGCTGGTGCCAGCCCTGATTTAGGTATGGCCGCATAGCGGTCCAGTCATCAAGAGGACATTCTTCTTAGAACACGTGGCCCAGGGGCCCTGGTTCAGCATTTAAATGCCCAGTGTGCCCTATGGCCAGTCTGGTCCAGCTCCTGACACTACACACAATGCAGAATAGGGCATGAGAAGATTATCTGCAGATAACCTAACTGAAATACTGCTGACTAGTGATTTATCCATGCTTACTTTTTGGTCACAGATTCCACAATTCCAACCCTTTTTAAGTTTTGGTACAAAAGGAAGTCGTAGGACTAATTCATATTTTATTCCTGTGCAACTTCACTCTACAAAAGGAACACAAACCGTAATAAAATCACTTAAAAGTGGAGTGGAAATGGTTAGAACCCCTGTCAGTTTTTTTGTGCTGTCTGCAGGGTTGGGACAAGGGGGAAGGGGGTGGGTCAATTGCCCTGGGTGCTGTGTTTTATTGTGGGATGTGGTGAGTTCTTTCTGCTACAGGCTTACAGGAGTAGTGACAGCAGAATCAGCTGAGTGCTGGAAGTGGCTAGGAGAGAGTCAAGAGGAGGTGTGGGCTGTGCTCTCTCCCCTTTCATCCACTCTTTCCTGACAATGCATCACCCCTGTATTCCTGTAATCACAGCTGGCAGCTTGTTAATACAGGAGTGCTGTCATATCTGGACAGTGCAGAGTTTGCTTATCTGCCCCCTATCCCCATCTTTGTCATTTTACACCACACCTGCGGATATGGGGCAAGTAAGCAAACCCTATAATGTCCACTCTGACAGTGTTCCTATATTAACAACATGGCAACATTGTCCTGAGTGCCAGGGCCGAAACTAGGAGGCCACTTGCCCCAGGTGCCACATTAAGAGGAGTGCCTCCCATGCCCGCACCGGGTACTGCTGCTCTAAGTGCCACCGCTACCCGATCAAGTCTAAAGGACAAGCAGCGCCCGATGCAAATAGCGGAGAAACAAGTTGGAGGGAGACCGCACAGCGCACCAGAGCTGAATCACTCCACCCACCCGCCCCATAGAAAAGCATTCCTGAGTGATGCTTCAGCTACTGTTGCTTAGCAACATAGCAACAATTGCTGAAACATTGCTCAGGAATGCTTTTCTATGGAGAGGGTGGGTGGAGTGATTCAGTGTTGGTGTGTTGTGGGGTCTTCCTCCTATTTGCCTCTCCAGGATTTGCCAGCGGGCACCGCTTGTCCTTTAGACCTGATTGGGTGGCTGTGGCACTTAGAGAAGTGGTACTCAGTGCAGACGGGGCACCCCTAACAGCAGGAGGAGCAGTGAGATTCCCTCATGCAGACTGCAGTAAAACCTTTCAATGGAGAGCCTGCCTCAGACTGGAAGGCATTTATTAGGAGAGGAGGTTTGTGTGCAGACCCTGGAGTAGGAAGGTGGGGGGTGGACTGCGGGGAGGGGGGATGCAGAGGAGGCCCTGGACTAAGAGGAGAGTGCTGAGAAGGCCATGGACTGGGAGGGGAGTGCAGAGGAGCCACTGGACTGGGGGGGTTGCAAAGGAGGCCCTGGACTTCAAAAAGGGGGTTGGCATGGCAAAGGACCTGGATTAGGAGGGGGGGTGAAGAGGAGGCACTGAACTTGGGGGGGACTGCAGAGGAGGCCCTGGACTTGGGGTGTGTGCAGAGGGGGCCCTGAACTTGGGGGGCTGCAGAGGAGGCCCTGGACTTGGACGGGAGGAGCAATGGAGGCCTGAACTTGGGGGATGGCAGAGGAGGCCCTGGCATTGGGGTGCCGAGGAGGGCTTGGGCTAGGAAAAAATGGGTTGGTGTGGCAAAAGCCCTGGGAGACTCTGGACTAAGAGAGGGGGTGCTTGGAGGTCCCAGACTAGAAAAGGGGGGTGTCTGGAGGCCCTGGACTAAAACGCAGGTGTCTGGAGGTCCTGGACTAGGAGAAGGGGAGCATGGAGGCCCTGGACTAGGAAAGAGATCTGACAACACCCACGGTTTTGGCGTGCTTTATTATCACTTTTTGGGGGGGAGCAACAAAAATTACCAGCCCTGGGTGCCAGATGTGCTAGCAACACTGCTGATTGCTGTCCTGATCTGACAGCCCTCCTCTCCATCTCCAGCTTGCACAGCAGAAGCCTCTGGGGATCATTGGTATCAATGGCTTGGATTAAATTCAGACCCATTCATAATGTACGAATGGCTTTGAAAATAAACAAAGCCATTTATATGAATGTAGAAAGCTGAAGTGAGGACATTGATGATTCCCTCACTGTACTTGCTTACAAACAAAAATCAATTCATAAATGAAAAAAAATTTAATTATAAACACAGACAGAAATATAACTTTTACGTTGTTTTACTTTTTTGCATATTTTTTGTTATAATTTATTATTTGAATTATTTTAGACAAAAAGAAAAAAATCCAAATAGCAACTTAATATATTTAAAGAGACATGAGCACCAGCATATTCATTTCTAAATAATTAATAGCTAGGTGATCTGACATAAAAAACTCTTCACTTCTGCCTAATCTGTGAAACTACATACTCCACTGTTTTTTGCCACTGGCTGTCTGCATTCCTTTTGGGGAGTTTTGACCCAGTGACAAGTGACAGAACCTGAGAGAACAAGATGTGATGAGAAATCTAACCTTTGAAGTCAGCAACAAAAGCACGGGGAGTGGAGAAGAGTTGCTAGATTTTAATCGATGTATGTGCACCATATGAGAGTGATGCCCACCACCCGCTCTATGACGGATCCATCATCTAGGATGATCGTTGTTACATGCGCATAATCCATGCGTTTCTGGTGAGTGCGCATTGCTATTTGAGGCAGTATAGCTCTGGATATCCTCACTACCCCTGCGAGTACCAAGGATACTTGATTGACTTTCAGTTTGTTGTTTTTCTTGCTGTTTTCGGCATTGGATCTATTTACAAGCGCTGCACCATTTTATTTATCTTTATACTTATATTCCATAGGCATTGTGGTTGCCTTAGGTGTTCTAGCTGCTTCAGTTATATTAGAGCGCTCACTACAGTTTGTTTTTTAGATTTGGAAGAAACAGTACCTTCAAACCCTACAACCCAGAAATAAGAGGCAAGTTGCCAAACCTGACTTGAAGCAAGGCGATGTGGTACTTACTAAAGACTGCCAAACACGCAGGAACGACTGGCCTTTGGAACTTATCACCCAGACGTTCCTAAGCAAAGATGGACATGTTAGGAAAGTCAAAGTTAAGACTTCCAAACAGGGTGAAGTTAGACTGTTCCTCATACCAATATCAGATGTGATATTACTGGTGCCCAACGATGCTGTCAGTGGCGTTGGATAACGCCAGACGGGGAGTGTCCTGTCCCCAGAATACATTCCCTTCTGAGGACTTTAAGATCAAGATTGACCTGTATGATAATTATATGTTGTTTTGCATTTGATTTGTAGTCATGTTTTATTTACAGATTAGTTATCTGGTCTCTTATGCCACCTACTGTTTAAACATCAATATACGTAGAGCTGTATTAATTAGCTAAGCCAGGATGTGATGTAAAGATCATCATTTCTTCCACAATACAGGAAGTGAGCTACAGGAAGTAAACCACCTCATAGGAAACCATGATTCTCTATATGAGAGAAGCAACCTCTTTCCATCTGACAGCATTGGATTAATGTCTCTTTTTCTCTGCTATAGGTAGCTAGGATTGTATAGAAAAGGAGCATGGCTATATTGAGTGTTATTTTATCTATGTTATGTTTATCGTATAGTGATTGCATATTATCTTTCTTGTTATAGTTTTACCATTTATCTGCAGCGTGCCAATAAAGTACAGACACGTTTAGAACCATCTATGATTGTGTACGCAGAGAAGGTTATCTGCTTGAATAGCCTCCCATAGACTCCGGGAGTACGGGGAGCGAGTTCAAGACATACTGTATGTTAACTTCACATGCAAGAAAAGAACAGTGATGTATTTCTAAATATATTTTCTTGGTGAAAAAGACGCAGAGTGTTGTAGCTCTCTGCTTGAATAGGTTTCTTCCCTGAAGGGTAATTTTCAGAATATATCCAGCTCTTGTATTTGACATGACCTTACATGTCCTTTGTGACAGATCACACTAAGGTTTCAGGTCATCAAAACCGAGCAATGTTCACTGATTTTGCCAAGTGAAGCTAAATCCAGCTAAGCCAAATAAAGAAGCAAGTCTTTAATAAAAAAAACTGCATACTAGAAGAGTTTTTTTTTTAACCCTTTAACACTGCCATGTTCAACAATACATCAATCAATAACTCAGATAAATAAAATTAGATTCTCCAATGAAGTGTCCATGTAGTCAATTTTCAGCAAGTGCACTTGTATCAGGAAATACCCTTAGGTGGTCTCTAGACCACCCTGGAAGCCCTAAAACCAGGGGTGTTTTGCTAGGAATCACTTCCACTATTATGTTCAATGCACATTATACAAGTTGGTGTGGTGTGATACCATTCGTTCTAAATAGCATTTTAATTCACCTTGCAAACACACATGCATTTCAGAACAGCATAGCTGTGAGAAATGATACATGCACTTTTTTAGTGTATTTTAGTGCGTTAGGTGGCACATTCAAATAAATGGGCTGCCTTAATTCAACACCAAGCGCATTAAAGCAGAGTAAGACTGTGAATGGGCTCTTCACTCCTTAAGTGGCACTGGAATTACAACCTACTCTGCCTCAATGAGGTTGCACATCATATAGACCAACATAATTCACAATAGGCATGGGTACAAGATCAGAAACTGAAGAACTTATATTATGGAACATTAGGGACTCTTTAATGACATTGACATGGCATTGGATTGGCATAAAGCCAATGTGGTGCCATTATTTAAAAAGGGGTCAAAATCTTTACCAAGTAATTATAGACCTGTTAGTTTAACTTCTATAGTTGGGATGATACTGGTGAGTTTAATAAAAAAGCACATAGATGAGTTCTTGCTGGAAAAAAATTTTTTTAAGCAACAGACAGCATAGATTCACGAAAGACAGAAGTTGTCAAAGAAATCTGCTTTCTTTTTATGAGGAGGTGAGCAAAACCTTGGAGAGAGAGGTGGCGGTGGACGTGGTATACTTGGATTTTGCAAAAGCATTTGCCACAGTTCCCCCCACACATGGCTAATGTATAAGTTAAAGTCTATGGGCTTGGAAAAATCCGTATGTAACTGTAGAAAACTGGCTAAAAGATCGTATTCAGGGAGTAGTGGTTAATGATTCATACTCTGAATGTTCTAGGGTTGTCAGTGATGTACTCCAAGGTTCAGTGTTGGGACCCTTACTTTTTAATATATTTATAAACAATATAGGGTCTGGGATTATAAATCCCATTTCAGTTTTTGCAGATGACACCAAGCTGTGCAGTGGAATAACGTCCTTACAGGATGTCTCCAATTTACAAGCCGACCTCAATGCACTGTTTAATTGGGCAACTATGCGGCAAAGGAGGTTTAATGTTGATAAATGTAAGGTTATGCACTTGGGGCTAAGAATATGCATGCATCATACATACTAGGGGGGGTACAACGGGGGGAATCAATGGTGGTGAAGAATCTGGGAGTTCTGGTAGATCATACACTTAATAATGGCATGCAATGCCAAGCTGCAGTTTCTAAAGTGAGCAAAATCCTCTCTTGTATTAAAAGAGGTATAGACTCCAGAGAGAGAGATATCATATTACCCCTGTACAAATCATTAGTAACACCTCATCTGGAATATGCAGTTCAGTTTTGGGCACCAATTCACAAAAAGAACATTGGGGAACTGGAGAAAGTACCGAGAAGGGCAACTAAACTGATACAAGGCATGGAGGAGCTCAGCTATGAGGAAAGATTAGAGGAACTGAATTTATTCTCTCTCAAGAAGAGGAGATTAAGGGGGGATATGATCAACATGTATAAATACATCAGTGGTTAATATAGTGAACTCGATGTAGAGTTATTCACCCTGAGGTCATCACAGAGGACAAGGGGGCACTCTTTACGTCTGGAGGAAGAGAAATTTAATCTCCAAACACGGAAAGGTTTCTTCACAGTGAGAGCTGTGAAAATGTGGAATAGACTCCCTCAAGAGTTGGTTCTGGCCAGCTCAGTGGATCGCTTTAAAAAAGGCCTGGATTGTTTCTTAAATATACAGAATATAACTGGATACTAACATTTATCGGTAAAGTTGATCCAGGGAATATCCAATTGCCTCTCGGGGGATCAGGAAGGAATTTTTTTCCCTGCAGAAGCAAATTGGATCATGCTTTGCTGGGTTAAATTGCCTTCCTCTGGATCAACTGTGGGTATAGGATAATAACTTTTTTTTTTTTTAATGGTTGAACTAGATGGACTGTTGTCTTTTTTCAGCCAGACTAACTATTTACCTAGATCAGGTTTCAGTGCTCTTACAATGCCCAAACCACCTAAAAGGCATATGCTTGAACATCTAGGTAACTGCAGTTATATATTGATCTCATTTTACTTTTCAGAAGTTCAAGTGTTACTAAACCCAGGACCCTGCATTGACTATATCTGGTTTCCCATAGTACACAGAACATGGAAATGCACTTATTGTAGTAAATATAAACTGCTAAATACCTTTTCCTATCAGCAGTATATACTGTAGAAAGTATTCTATCAGTGTCCAGCCGAGCACTGGTTAAAGCTTGTAGGAGGAGTTTTCATTCTGATCTGACTGTGCTATGAGGCTGCATGACCCCTGACCCTCTGTCTGGACAGTACTTCTTGGCCCTGTGCTGATCACATACGCCCTCCCAAAGAAGAAAAAACTTCAGCAATACACATTAACTGAGCATGTGCAGAGTGACCCCTATAGTTCCATCAGCAGATGGTTTGGGCACAGTGGAAAAAGGTGAGGAACAGAGAAGACAGGATCAAACAGCCTTTTTACACATTGCAAAGGATTAACCCCTTAGGTTGCACAGTGAGTTTAACAAGCATGCTTTACGGCATATACAGACTGTTTTTACTGTTGCGAGTTTAGTAACACTAAGTACATGTTTGCATTACCAGTGAAGTGAAGTCTGCTTTGCATGTCAAAGAGACTGTCACTAACTCATTAATTTACCATAAACTTATATGTGCACTTGATGTATTTTAGTCCTTTTATTTACCATAAAAAGCCTCCCTTTATGTAGACAGCCAAAAACCCTGAGACTTCTTTTGGGTGCTGACATCTTGTATGTGATTTCAGCCGCCCAAGCAGACTTAGAGGTGGCATTTACTGTATATTACACACTATAGTATTCCCCTTCATTCTTCCCCTGGCAGTTGCATAAAATGTTATGTATGGAAGTGAGTGGAGGAATGGAGATGCAGCACTGAACAGAAGAGCAGAGGGCTATGGTATGACAGAAGGGAATAGGTTTTTGCTAGGAAACTGACTTATCACATTTTCTGGCACGTTCAGAGGCAAATTGAAAGTTAAAGTGGTTCTAAAGCCTAAACTTTTTTTTTACCTAATGCATTCCTTGCATTAAGGTAAAACATGTTAAGGTATTGAAATTGGCCCTTCACCCTCCCCCCCTCCACTATATGTACCTGAGCCCTCATTTTAGCCAGCATTGTGCACAGCTGCAGCTCTTCTTTCCCCTTACCCTCTGGGTCTCACAGGGTTTGTGCCATTGGATCCCACTGCTGTCAGTCAAAGCCAGTGACGAGTGAGTGGGGCTCAGGAGCAAGCCCACATGAGTGCTCCCATGGAAAGCAGAGGAGAGGTGCCAGGAGCGCCAGCAGGGGACCCGAGAAGAGGAAGTTCAGGACCACGCTGTGCAATTCTATTGCATAGAGCATATAAGTATAGATATTATTTTAAAAATAAATATTTTTCAACCATTTTAATAAAAACAGTTTTATAGAAATTAAAAAAGCTGCAAGTAAGCATTTGCCATACTTGATTTTTCTGTGCTGTCATGTGTAAATTTTTACGTTGGTGACAGAGATGTTCACTATGCAGCCCTGTCAATGTAGAACTATAGGCAAAACTTTTTTTTTTTCCATTTTGGATAGAGTAAGGGAGTGGTTGTCATCTGTGTTCCATTGGAGAGATTTCCCTTCACTTCCTGTCCCATAGCCAAAATAGGAAGTGAGTGAAAATCCCTGCAAATTAAGGGAATTCTTTGGGGACCCCCAGGTCACCACAACTAGTGTCCCCTTTGGAATATTTCCCCTCTATCACTTTTCTGAAGACAACCCGAAATTTGACGTTTTTATTTACTTTCACTTTTACAGTGATACAGTAATAGTAAACAGGACAAATAAAGAGGATTAATCTACCTGGTGGCAGAGACTGTACTAAAAACTAACAGGTGTTCTAATCCATCTCCACGTTATCCAAAACTAACAAAGAAAGTTTTGCCTTTAGTTCTATTTTCACCACTGCACTACCTGGCAAATACATCTCTGTCAGCTTAGTGTCCCCACCATCCATTCTTATGAGTGAGCTGTAATACAGAACAGCTGGAATACAGCTCACCCGTAAGATTAAAGGATGCAGCAACACATACGCACACTGAAACAGAAACTAAGTGAACTTGAGCTTTAACCGCTTCCTGACCACCCTATAGCAGATATACAGCTACAGTGTGGCATGGGTGCACAAAATCACGTATATACAGGTGAAACTCGAAAAATTAGAATCTCGTATAAAAATTCATTTATTTCAGTAATGCAGCTTAAAAGGTGAAACTAATATATGAGATAGACTCATTACATGCAAAGCAAGATAGTTCAAGCTGTGATTTCTCATAACTGTGATGATTATGGCTTACAGCTTATGAAAACCCCAAATCCACAATCTCAGAAAATTAGAATATTATGAAAAGGTGCAATATTCTAGGCTCAAAGTGTCCCACTCTAATCAGCTAATTAAGCCATAGCACCTGCAAAGGGTTCCTGAGCCTTTAAATGGTCTCTCAGTCTGGTTCAGTAGGAATCACAATCATGGGAAAGACTGCTGACCTGACAGTTGTGCAGAAAACCATCATTGACACCCTGCATAAGGAGGGAAAGCCTCAAAAGGTAATTGCAAAAGAAGTTGGATGTTCCCAAAGTGCTGTATCAAAGCACATTAATAGAAAGTTATGTGGAAGGGAAAAGTGTGGAAGAAAAAGGTGCACAAGCATCAGGGATGGCCGCAGCCTGGAGAGGATTGTCAGGAAAAGGCCATTCAAAAGTGTTGGGGACTTTCACAAAGAGTGGACTGAGGCTGGAGTCAGTGCATCAGGAGCCACCACACACACAAACGGATCCTGGACATGGGCTTCAAATGTCGTATTCCTCTTGTCAAGCTGCTCCTAAACAACAAACAACGTCAGAAGCGTCTTACCTGGGCTAAAGAAAAACAGACCTGGTCTGTTGCTCAGTGGTCCAATGTCCTCTTTTTTAACGAGAGCAACTTTTGCATCTCATTTGGAAACCAAGGACCCAGAGTATGGAGGAAGAATGGAGAGGCACACACTGCAAGATGCTTGAAGT
The DNA here is from genome assembly GCF_062004578.1 of Staurois parvus. Taxonomy (NCBI): domain Eukaryota; kingdom Metazoa; phylum Chordata; class Amphibia; order Anura; family Ranidae; genus Staurois; species Staurois parvus. The sequence goes on from NW_028317882.1 coordinate 658,262, forward strand.
CCAGTGTGAAGTTTCCACAGTCTGTGTTGATTTGGGGAGCCATGTCATCTGCAGGTGTTGGTCCACTGTGCTTCATTAAGTCCAGGGTCAATGCAGCCGTCTACCAGGAGATTTTGGAGCACTTCATGCTTCCTTCCGCAGCTTTATGGGGATGCTGACTTAATTTTCCAGCAGGACTTGGCACCTGCCCACACTGCCAAAAGCACCAAAACCTGGTTCAATGACCGTGGGATTACTGTGCTTGATTGGCCAGCAAACTCGCCTGACCTGAACCCCATAGAGAATCTATGGGGCATTGCCAAGAGAAAGATGAGAGACATGAGACCGAACAATGCAGAAGAGCTGAAGGCTGCTGTTGAAGCTTCCTGGTCTTCCATAACACCGCAGCAGTGCCACAGGCTGATAGCTTCCATGCCACGCAGCACTGAGGCAGTAATTGCTGCAAAAGGGGCCCAAAATAAGTACTGAGTACATATGCATGCTTATACTTTTCAGAGGTCCGATATTGTTCTATGTACAATCCTTGTTTTATTGATTGCATGTAATATTCTAATTTTCTGAGACTGTGGATTTGGAGTTTTCATGAGCTGTAAGCCATAATCATCACAATGATGACAAATCACAGCTTGAACTATCTTGCTTTGCATGTACTGAGTCTATCTCATATATTAGTTTCACCTTTTAAGTTGCATTACTGAAATAAATTAACTTTTGCAAGACATTCTAATTTTTTGAGTTTCACCTGTATATATACGTGATCTTGCATTTCCGGGTACGGGATGCATGGGCGGCCTACCCGCGCCACTATTCGCAGCCACAGCTGTCAGTCACCGTGTCACGGCCGGTTATTACTCGCTGGCACCCAGTGATTGCCAAGCATCTCCAAAGGGGAGGACAAATGTTTGTAAACAAAACAGTTCTCCTCCCTGTCAGCTCGTGCACACTGCTTTGGATGGCTCAGCACAGCACAGCCATGCAAAGCAGTGTGCTTACAGTGAAGCAAACGGACACAGCACATAGCAAAACAGCACACAGTTAATGCTTTGATTGCCCCTCATTTTAACTCCTTCCTGCCCAGTGCCATTAGTACAGTGTCAGTGATTTTTTTTAGCACTGATCACTGTATTGGTGTCACTGGGGATGTCAATGACACCAAGTCAGTTCCCCCCAGTGTCAGAATGCCCGCCACAGTCCCGCTATAAGTTGCTGATCGCCGTCATTACTAGAAAAAATAGAAAAAAAAATTCCAGTATCTATACCTCCATTTGTAAACACTATAGCTTTCATGTATTGGGATCAGGGGCTGACTGACTATTTGAGCACTCGGGCACCGCCCAAGGGCCCAGGGTCAGTAGGGGGCCCTATGAAATGCCCCAGGTACCTTTTATAGGCTTTTTTGGGTGTGCTTTGAGTGCAGGCAAGGACACAGGGGCCCTATGATCCCCTATTGCCCGGGATTTTTTTTTTTGTTAGCAAAGACATGTAGCAGAATACATTTTGGCCTAAATTTGGCAATCAAATACCACCGAAAGAAAGCTATATTTGTGGGGAAAAAAAGGACATACATTTCATTTACGTGCAGCATTGCATGACCGCGCAATTGTCAGTTAACGTAACGCAGTGCTGTATCGCAAAAAATGGCCTGGTCAGGAAGGGGGGTAAATCCTCAGGAGGGCAAATGGTTAATAAATAATAGCTTCACACACAGTCACATCTATTTGTATGTGCACATCCAAAAGTAGCTTGAACTCCTAGGATGAACAATCTGAATCTCCCTGCTACAGCAAGAAAAGAAAGCTCATACTGCAGTGGTGGCAAAGGGGAACTTCCCCATCTACCAAAATAAATACATATAAGAACACAGAGGTGGATGAAACCAGCCATTGTTTACTCATAACTAAAATGTAGCTTTGTGTGTTTACTTGTGGTTGACTTCAGTCTTCCAGTGTCATATCGTCCTGTTAATCTAGTGGTTAGATTTCCATTGTCAACAGTTCACATTGAAGTGGTCATTGGTTTAAATTAGTAACTGCAACCAGTGGAAATGCTAGGTATGGAAAACTTTGATCTGGGAAATGTATTTAGCCTCACTCACCCTAGGTTCACATATGTGCGGGTGGTGCTGCTGCGGATCCACACAGAAATCCCACAGAGAATTGCGGACCCGCGGGCGGGTGCCATTAGTTCTAATGGCACGTCACCCGCATTGGGAAATGCAACTGTCCTGGGAACCAACTTCTTTCCCTGCGTGTCACGGGCACGGGAGTCTACTCAAATGAATGGGCTCTTGTGCCCGTGCAAAATGCAGCCCACATGGCCGCATAGGTGTGAACTAGGGGTCAGTCTCCATAGCAACATTGCATTTTAGGGCTCTGGGGCTGGTGTTGCATTGTTGCTATGCTGAGTGAGGCTTGCCCTTGTGTAAAGGAAGTGATGGTTGCATCCAGTCAGTATGAGAATCCAATGGTTTTCTGTGCATGTAGACCTATGTGACCAAGCCATGGTAAACAAGGACGAAACATGTCAAGGGGGCATGGTTGGAGTGGCCACATGCATCAACATACTAATGCACTGGGCTGGTGAGTGGCACTTTTTCTTCTCTTTGATAATGCTCTTACATCTCTGAATGGTGCACTGACACCAGCTCCCTTCACTGCAACCAGTGGGGAGATCTTGGTCTCTTAACTGCAAGTTTCATTTAGATCATTGTGGGTATTCTCTGCTTTCTAGTGGCTGCTGAGCTTCCTCCAGTGATCCCAATCCTCCCTCTCTGCACCCTCTTGGCCAGTGGAGTTTGGAGTTATCCATCAGGGACCCCCTCCACAGGTTCACAGAGTCTTACCTGTAAGTGGATACATTTTTATTCAATAAAGTGATTAGTTTTTATTGGAGCTTCTCTGTTCTTGCCAGTTGTGTCTGAGATCCTGCAGCTCCTGTAGGGTATCAGGCAGGTGTGGTTTGTGGCTGGAAGAAGCTTGTTGTCATGCACCGCCTGGCGGAGTCTCTAGCAACCCACAGCACGGGGTTCCTCAGGGCGTGTGTGGGAAATAGAGCCTGACGTGAAGAGGCTGGCAGGCCTGGTAACAGGGACAGATCCGTGCGGGATGGATGGATGGATGGATCGTCAGGGTAGCGTAAGGAGTAGTCATGCAGGCCAGGTCAGCAACGTGCGGGCAGCGAGGTACCAGAGGAGCAGGCAGAGAATGGTCAGGGTCACGAGAAGGGTTCAGCAACTAACGGGCAGCGTGGTACAAAGGATCAGGCAGAAGAATGGTAGGGTCAAGCAGGAGACAATCAGCAGGGTCAGGATCAAATGCAGAGGTCGGCAACAGGAAGCTTCACAGGATCAGAATACAGGAACAGGACAATAAGACCAAACGGCAACTTGTGTCTGTGCAGGGCTGGTTTAAATAGCCCGCCCGGCGCTGACAGGTGCGCCTGGGTCCTAGTGCCTGACAGCGCCATCATAGGTGACAGGCGCGCCTGGGTCCTAGTGCCCGCCTGCCTGCATGTCTTGTCGGACACCTACGCATGTGCAGACTCATGCGTCACGGTGATCCCTGACACTTGGTCTTGGATTCCTATTGCTGGTGGCTGCCTCTTCTATGAACTGTTTGTGGATACTTCACAGATCTTTCTGACAGGATTCCATTTACACAAGGTATACCACTCATTTAGTCATAGTGAGGCTTATGGTGCTGCAAGTTTGTTCTTTGGTTCATGCATGTTGATCTCCTGTGAATTATTTTTGGACACTTCATGGACTTCATGATAACATTCACATGATCTAACTTATTTTTTATTTCACATTTTATACATTTTTTTAAATTTTTTAACGAAACAAGGTTGACTTGCAGTGAGGTTTATTGTAAGTTTGTTTCTTTTTTTAGCTTTGGCCTTGTAATCTAAAAGCTAAACTACAGGGAAGAACATTGAGTTCTTAACCACTTCCTGTCCGGACACTTTTACCCCTTCCTGTCCAGGGCAATTTTTAGCTTTCAGCGCTATCACACTTTGAATGACAATTGCGCGGTCATGCAATACTGTACCCATATGAATTTTTTACCATTTTTTTGAGACAGATAAAGCTTTATTTTGGTGGTATTTATTCATCGCTGGGATTTTTTTTTTTTTTACTATGTAAATGAAATGTTCAAAAATTTTGAAAAAAAGTGTTTTTTTAAATAAAATTTTGCAAATAAATAATATTTCATCATAAATCTTAGGCAAAATTTATTCCGTTATTTTTTTAGTAAAAAAAATTTTTTTTACATTTTATTTTATTTTTTTATATTATTATTTTTTATTTATTTATTTATTTTTTTTACATACTGTCACCCTAGCAGTACACTGTCACCATGGTGACACTGTACTACTTGTGGAGGGTGATGAAGATTTTTTTTTTTTTTTTACACTGATTGCTTTTACACTCATATAGGATGTAAAAGCAATCATTTCTCTTTCTCTCTGTCTGCATTCTTGCAGTCATTGAGAATTACTGAGTGAGCTGTGAGTGGTCACAGCTTGTCACATGGTACAAGGCTGTTGTGAATAGCCTTGTACCATGTGACCTCTGTGATCATTCACAGATTTCACACGTAGTAAGCAATGATGTCACAAGTGACATCTTGCTTACTACTTTGCATGTGATCACTGATTCGCCAATCGGTGATCACATGATCGGGACCTCGTACAGAGGTCCCGTCCGACGATCGGTGTTTCACTGTGTCCGGAGGACACAGCGGGCACTGGATCGCGGTGCTGTGCGCTCCCAGGGAGCGCGCACAGCTAGAAAAGGCGGGTGCCGTTTATGAACGGCAACCCGACCCTGGACTGCCACCGCCCTGCCGTTTATAAAGAGCAGGCGGATGGCAAGTGGTTAAGGGCCCGTGTCAAAATGTGTTGGTTTGCTTTTTTGAGAATGCAAAACCTATTTGAAGCAGGTCAAATGCGGATCAAAAGGTCAAATGCAGATCAATGCACTTGTCAGTGATCTCAGAAATGTCTCAAACTGATGTCAAAGTGACACCAATGTCACAAGCCCAAATCCCAAAACACAATCCCTTATTGTTATATAGACCTCAGTGAGCCTCTACTGCTATATCTCCTATGTTATTACCTAGACAGAGCATCCAAGGCCCTTCATCTCGTTTTGTGTGCAGAGACTGCCACCCTGCTTACTGATGAGCAAATTCCTCATGCTTATCCATCCTCTGGGCATGTTCACACTGTTGGTTTAACCGGTTCAGGGAGTTGAAGGGATTACAGGAGGCTGATATAATTTGGAGCTACAGAAGTATCCTTGCTCTGTGTAATATAATGTAATAATTACACAAGTGAGTTTATTAGTGTTGTTTTGTTTTTTTTAATATCTTACAAACTTAGCATTAAGATTCTGATATAATTCATTCACCTTAGAGATATACGGACTGGTGTGACCAAATATAGCAGAGAGATAAAAAAAATAAACTTGGAAACCAATGTGTGAGTGTTGCATCCAGCTAGGTCAAATGTGTATAGTGCTCTTAAAACTTGAAGAAGTAGATTAAATTTTTTTCACCCAACGTCTATGGATAATTAACTTTCCATAAGTTCTGAATTGTATAGGGAAGGGCTAAAGCCATGTTAGATAATGTTATGCCGTTTGTGCCCCATTGAGGAGATTCCCCTTTACATCCTGTCTCAGACACGCAACAGGAAGTTAAAGGAAACCTCTCCAAAATGACGGCAATTCCCCTCTTAGACCATCGTTCCTGTAACAAGTATTCCTAATGCAAGATTTTCCTTCAGCTCTTGTTCTCAGGACAACTCTAAAGTTTTAGATTTCCCATTACTTTCTGTTTCAGTGATAGTAGTCACCAATAGAGAAATGAATCTCCAATATGGTGGCACCAATAGAAAATTCATTCAGGATCTAACCCTTCCCCGCTCTATCCAAAATGTAGAAAAAAGGTTTTCTCTCTACATACACTTTAAGTTCCCTGATTCAAACCACAGCCCAGCATCTATATTACTTAACAAGAAAGTGAGTTTGCAGTATCAGTTAGTACAAGAACATACAGCCTGACAACATTACAGGAACAACAAACCTATAACATTTTTTTACAGGCCTGAGACCTGTGGTACACTCCTGAGATGGTGAGGCTTACTAGCCCATTGTGTCCCCTAATTAAAGTGCCCCTAGCCTTTGATCTACCCCTTCTGTAGAATTACGTGGGTATTTGCTAGTGTGTTCCCAATGATAATAATTTTAAATGGATTGTACAAAGTATTTAAACTTCATATTTGAATTGTCCTGTATGGATAATCTCTTCTGACGAAGAGTCACTTTTACGCAAAAATAACATTTAGTTAAATTAAATCCACTTGCTAGGCCTGAAGAACAGACCTTGTGACCATTAGGCCTTCATCCAGATGGGCAGAGCAGCCATGTGCAGCATGGGTAAGCGTGGTCTTTCCTCATCCCTTTCAACTCTGTTTTCTTTCACAATTAGACGAGCACACATCAGAGAAAAGGATTACGCACAGATTTTATGTAATGGATTAACAGACATAAGCTTCTTACTGTCCTCTATGGACCAAAATAACCACTTAGGTAGTCTGTGGGCTTATTATTTAAAGCAGAAATACTTAAATAAGCAGGAAGAGATGCTCATTTGACTCTGTAGGGAGCCCACTTAACACTGGTTTACAACAGAAAGAGTCAGGTAAGTTGTTTTTGCTGAAAGTTTTAATTTAAAATGACATTTGTTAGAATAATTTTATGATTCTAACTGACTGTAAATGGCACAATTGTCATATGAATTAAATCAAAGTCTACATTTAGTTGGGCTAGAGCTTGCTAATTCCTGATACATGTATCGCTAGGTGTGTTTGTGACAAGGGGTCTGCCAGGCTGGGAATGAAAGTCACATTAATGGTTTAAACTGCTTTGAATACCAAAATCAAATACATTTAAAATGGGTTCAGTTATTTACAACGATTTCTTGGAAAATCAGCATTAGATCCATCGGAGCTTAGAAGTATCCCACAAGAGAAAGATACAAATGTAAAGTATTTTGCAGATTACATTGCTTATCATGTTATTTGGCCATGTGTTTCTGCTTCAAAAAGGTTTTATGTAACTTTTAGTAGGAACTGAACAAAAGGAACAAAGAGTACATTCTGTATATCATAAGCCCTTGTTGGGGGTCACTTTGCTTAGTGGTAATGGCTTTGCTATGTTGATTTTGAATACCCAATCATGTACTGGGGAACCTAATTTTTGCTTGCACATGATTGGATGATTAGGTAAAAGTACCCCAATCTTATTCACTAAGATTATTTATTAGATTGTACGCTCCCTGAGGAGCATACAATCTAAGGTCCCTAACTCACATTGATACATACACATACTAGTGACAATTTAGACCGGAGCCAATTAACTTACCAGCATGTCTTTGGAGGTGGGAGGAAACCAGAGTACCCGGAGGAAACCCACGCAGGCACAGGGAGAACATGCAAACTCCAGGCAGGTGGTGTCGTGGTTGGGTTGACCCTAGTACTGCCAGGCAGAAGTGCTAACCACTTAGAAACTGTGCTGCTAAGATAGGTAAGATAGATTGGTGTTTTCTACTCATTTAGTAATCTGTATTTTAAAATAAGTATTAAAACCAGGCATTGTATTGGAATACTAGTATTAGAAAACTGCAAGTATCCTATGTACAAAAACAGCTCTCTCTATACAAATGGTGTCTATGACACCACTCTCATTTGCCGGAGCTTATCAGTAGGGGTACACATGCTTCATGGGATCTGCATTAAACACCCTGGCAGCAAGCTGTAATATAATAACTAATAGTAGATAAAGAAGAAATCAGAGCTTTATCTGTTATCAACATAAGATACAAATTATGTTTTAAATAGCACTAGGTCTTGCTTAATCCATATATAGTTGTATTACTTTACAACATAATAAGGATTCTTTATTTTCATGACTTTTGCACTGCATTTTGCAGCACAACAGAATGCATTGGGAAATATCAGCATAATTGCAATAGTGTCATGCAGCTGTAAAAGCAAAATCTTGCTTACCCTTGGAGAATTGGTAATATACTGTACAGTATATTACCATTTTTAAAGAAAACACGAGGGAGCAGGCAAAACACATTTCTTTTATTTCTTATGGGAGTCATATTCATCTCTAGGTCATAAAGGAATGGTGCATTCATAAAACAAAACATGGCAACAAGTAAACAAATGAAATGACCCCTGTTCAAAAGTCTGCATACCCTTAGTTATCAATACTGTGTATTGCCCCGTTTAGTTGTCTATGAGGCACAGAATTCTTGCAGGTGGTATAGCTGCCCATTCATCTTGGCAAAATGCCTCCAGTTCATGCAAAGTCTTTGATCATCTTGCATGAATTGGACATGTGAGATCTCCCCAGATTGGCTCGATCATATTAGGGTCAGGAGATGGTGATGGCTACTCCAGAACCTTCACCTTTTTCAGCTGTAACAACTGGAGGGTCAACATGGCCTTGGGCTTAGGGTCATTGTCATGCTAAAAAGTCCAAGAGCGTCTTATGCACACCTTTAGTGCAGAATGCAAATTGTTTGCCAGAATTTTCTGATAATATGCTGCATTCATCTTGCCATCAATTTTCACAAGATTCCCCATGTATTTAGAACTCACACACCCCAAAAACATCAGTGAGCCACCATGCTTCACTGTGGGGATGGTATTCTTGTTGCTGTTGACCCCTCTCTAAAAAGTAGCGACTTTGGTGACCATAAAGTACTAATTTAGTGTCAAGGTGTTGTTGGCATATTGTAACTGGGCTTTTTTGTGGCATTGGCACAGTAAAGGCTTCTTTCTGGCAACTTGACTATGCAGCTAATTTTTGTTAAAGTATCATTGTATTGTGCTCCTTGAAACAACCACACTGTCTTTTTCCAGAGCAGCCTATATTTCCCCTTAGGTTACCTGTGGGCTTTTCTTTGTATCACAAACATTTCTTCTGTCAGTTGTGGCTGCAATCTTTCTTGGTCCACTTGACCGTGGCTTGGTATCAAGAGATCCCTGAATTCTCCATTTCTTAAAAAATGATTAAACATTACTGACTGACATATTCAAAACTTTTGGATATCTTTTTATATCCCTTTCCATCTTTATAAAATTCCATCACCTTATTACTCAGGTATTTTGACAGTTCTTTTTTGCTTCTGATAGCTCAGTATCTAGCCTGCTCGGTGCATCCACGAGAGCTAACAAACTCATTGACTTTATACACAGACACTAATTGCAATTTAAAAAGCCACATATGTGGGAAATTAACTTTTAATTGCCATTTTAACCTGTGTGTGTCTCCTTGTGTGTCTGTACCAAGGCCAAACATTCCAGGGTATGTAAACTTTTGATCATGGCCATTTGGGTGATTTCTATCATCATTAGGATATAAAAAGGAGCCAAACACAACTATGTGATAATAAATGGCATCATATGATCACTATCCTTAAATAAAGGAGGTTTCTTTGACATGATCAGTCATATTTTCAATATCCGTGCCAAAATTTTACGAATTCTGTCAGGGTATGCAAACTTTTGAGCACAACTGTACTATACTTATAGCTTGTATTTTAGATGCGTTTTTTTTTTAAACATTTCACTGTTATTGAAGAGAGTAAATTCTTATAGCAAGCATATAAAGGGAAGAGAAAAAAAAGACAAAAGTAATTAAGTCTTTTGATTTTAGTTACCTAGGTAACATATATGATTTAAACGTCTATTTAAAATGTTGCCTATTTGTACAATCTAAATGACAATAGATAACATTATTTGCTGCATATTATACCTGCTTTGTCTTATGAAAACTGTTTTATTTTTTTCTAGAATGAAGTGTTTCAAGTATTTCTTCCTTGCTGCACTTATTACCATTTTTGAGCACTGTAGAGCCCAGACCTGTGTGGTAGATAATTTTAAAGTGAAGGATGACTTTGAGTTGACAAGGGTAAGATGTGTTTTTATTAGAAAGTAAAGCTCATTAAAAAATGATGTACTAAATACATATAAGAGGTGATTTAATAAAGAAGTCATATCTATGCTGGTAAGGTAGACCCTTCAACACCTCTGATGTGATCACCTATACACTTTGAATTGGCACAGAAATTAGAACAATGTCAGAATAGCAATTTGATATTCTGCACTTTTGAATGAAAAAGCTCATTGCACATATTCATAGCTGAACTTCTACAGCTCAGTAAAGACGTGAATGAAGATTATTCCCCATGTCACATGTGCATGAGTGAGCGAGTGATTCATTCTCAAAAATACAACATGCATAATTTTTTTTAAGATTTCTGTGCCTATATTTGCTGACCAATGAGAGCACAAAATGCTACAGGCAGCAATTTGTCAAATAAATCCTTCCCCTTCATGTCTGGGTGATGGGGGAGACCACGCTCCATTTCGGTGTAAGCTAAACTGATGCACGTAACTAAGTGCTTATGTGCCATCACTCTTAAAGCACATTGGTTGAGTATCCTTTCTTCATCCTTAGCACGTAGGTCCATGTTATTCTACACCAATCAGTCATAACATTATGTTGGCCCACCTAATATTGAGTAGGTCCCCCTTTTGCCCCCAAAACAGCCCTGATGTTTGGCAGCATGGATGCCACTAGACCTCTGAAGGTCAACAAGCTGTCAGTAGCAGATCCTTTAAGTCCCATAAATTGTGAGGTTGGGCTCCCATGGATTGGACTTTTTTTCCCACAGATGCTTGATGGATTAAGATCTAGAGAATTTGGAGGCCAAGTCAACATCTTGAAGTTGATGTTCTTCAAAGCATTGTTGAACCAATTTTCCAGTGTAGCAGAGCGCATTCTCATTCTGAAAGAGGTCACTGACATCAGGGAATACCGCTTCCGTGAAAGGATGTACTTGGTCAGCAACAATGTTAACATAGGTGACACATGTCAATGTAACATTCACATGAATGGCAGAACCCAAGGTTTCCAAGCAGAACATTGCCCAAAGCATCACACTGCCTCCGCCAGCTTTCTTTCTTCTTAGACTGCTTCCTGGTGCCATCTCTTGTCCAGGTAAGCAGCACACATGCACCCAGCCCAGGGGCAGACTGACAACTCATGGGGCCCCCGGGTAATAAGGGATCATGGGGCCCCTGTGTCCTTGCTCAAACTCAAAAAAGCCTATGAAAAAGGTACCAGGGGCATTTCATGGGGCCCCCTACTGACCCCAGGCCCTCGGGCAATGCCCGAGTTTCCAAATGGTCAGTCCGCCCCTGACCCCGCCATTCACATGCTGTAAAAGATTCATCAGACCAGGTCACCTTCTTCCATTGCTTCAAGGTCCATTTTTGATGCTCACATATCCATTGTGGGTTCTTTTGGCTGTGGACATGTTTCATCATGGGCACCTTGACTGGTCTGCGGCTACACAGCCCTATACACAACAAACTGCAATGCCCACATCAACTTCATGGACAACATGTTTGCTTGCTGCCTAATATATCCCACATCTTCCAGATACCATTGTAATTAGATAATCAAGATTATTCACTTTACCTCAAAGTGATCTTAATGTTATGGCTGATCGGTGTATAGACAATTGCAGTGGGCTTTTTACATCAGTTTGAGACAAATTATGAACAATCTTAGGCACATTAGCAATGCAGCTGACCTGCATTGACCTCCTTCAGTTGTCTTTGCTTTGCCATATATTAGTATTGGGAGAAAAGCCATGTTAAAACACATACAAGCCTGTCCACAATTGCTTTCACTTGTTTGTTTTTTGTTTTCTGCCTTACTTGGTATTCTTTCACCTTTTTGTGCCCTTCGCTCAATAGTTTTCTGATTTTACATGTTTGAACAATGAGCTTTAGTGGGAAAATTATATTGTTTTTATTTACTCGTATACATTTGAACTTTTTTTTTTATTTATGCACATAATTTAAAGCGGTAATAAACCCAAAACAAAAAATGTAATATATTTCAGCTTAATAATCATTAGATGTGTTGGCTGCATTAATTTTCCTTTTTTTATGCTTTATTCCCTCCATCTTCACCTGGTGATCTGGCCAGTAACACACCTCCAGTAAGGCTAGGTTCACATCTGTGCAGGTGGTGCCGCTGTGGATCTGCACGAAAATCCTTGCAGCCACACCACCGACACAGAGAAATGCAGACCCGTGGATGGGTGCCATTATTTCTAATGGCATTTCGCCCGCACTGGAAAACACAACCGTACTGGGAACCGAGGTTCCCGTATGGGCTGCATTTTTGGAAGAAGTGCAGGGACTTCTTCCCTGCGTGTCACGGGGCACGAGAGTCCATACAAATAAATAGGCTCTCGTGCCCATGCAAAACACAGTTCGCACAGCTGCATGTATGTGAACCGGGGCTAATAGAGTGCTCCCACTCCGGATGAAGGCACACAGGGGCACCTTTGGACAACAAAATGATCAGTCTGGGGGGACGGTAGTGTTAAATGTACTAGTAGATTTAAATACACTAACAAATTGAAACCAAACTCTAGCTCACACTTTATAGTCAGTTACAGCAAACATTTTTTTTTCCTTTTGGGATAAAGGTTTTACATGAACAAATAAAAGCTGATCATTGCAAGCACCCCTGCCAGTGTTGAATAGTTTGTCACATCCCTGTAATTGAAACCTCCACAAAAGAGCTTGTTCTTTTGAAACAACAGACTTACTGGCTGTATCAACAGATGACAATAGAAGAAAGAGAGGCTAAAAAAGAAATATAATGCAGCCATCACATCTAAGAATTGGTAAACTGTGACACTAGAAATGTTTGCTTTTGGGCTTACATAGTTACACAGGTAATCTGGTTGAAAAAAGACACAAGTCCATGCAATTCAACCAACAGATAAAAACAAAAACACACATAAATAGAAAACCCCCATATACACTATCGTCTAGCAAACACAAATGCTCCTGCGCTTGGGGATGGACTCGATGCAGGCTACAACCACATAAGGAATGTCCTGGAACATGCAGACCTTGCTGCCCTCAAATGGACCGGGGGAATCCAAATATACTGAATGAGGAAAGAAAAAACAGAGGGCGCACAGGCCTAGTGCATTACCATAAAAAATGTTTATTAAAAAATAAAGTATGTGTTGTACTCACAAACAACAATATAGTCAAGGCACATCATAAAGAACAGCTGGGCCAACACCGCGCTGAGTAACAGTTCACAATAGGGAATATAGACATCCAAAAGGCTGATGCGTTTCAAGGAAGAGGCAAGTCCTCGAAACGCGTCAGTTTTGGATGTCTATACTCCCTATTGTGGACTGTTACTCAGCGCGGTGTTGACCCAGCTGTTCTTTATGATGTGCCTTGACTATATTGTCGTTTGTGAGTACAACACATACTTTATTTTTTATTAAACATTTTTTATGGTAATGCACTAGGCCTGTATACACTATCCTCTACCCACAGTTGATCCAGAGGAAGACAACACTCCCAATAAAGCATGATACCATTTGCTCCAACAGGGAAAAATAATTCCTTCCCAATCCCCCAAGAGGCAATTGGATATTCCCTGGATCAACTTTTATCTATAAATATTAGTATCCAGTAATATTATGTGCATTTAGGAAAGAATAAAGGCCTTTTTTTAAACAATCTACTGAGCTTGCCAGAACCAGATCTTGGGGGAGTCCATTCCACATTTTCACAGCTCTTACTGTAAAGAATTCTTTCCGTATTAAATCTCCTTTCCTCCAGAAGTACAGCGTGCCCCCTTGTCCCCTGTGATGAACTTAAAGTGAATAACTCTACACCGAGTTCACTATATGAACCACTGATGTATTTATACATGTTGATCATATCCCCCCTTAATCTCCTCTTCTCAAGAGAGAATAAATTCAGTTCCTCTAATCTTTCCTCATAGCTGAGCTCCTCCGTGTCTCGTATCAGTTTGGTTGCCCTTCGCTGCACTGTTATAGCATGCTTATGTTTTAGGAATTTATTCTATATTAACCCCTTCCCATCGCTGGCTCTTTAGGTAGATTTAAATGCTGGGAGGCGGAGGCACTTATGTATTCAAATATTAGGGGTAAGCTAGTAACATTCTCTACACTTTTCACTAGTATGCAGGGAAATGGTACGCTGTTGGGAAAAAGGACCCTGAAGGCCTGTTTCTGCAAGATAACATCTCTGCTGAATACACAATAGATGAGGACGGTACAATGACGGCATCATCCAAAGGCAGAGTTAAACTTTTTGGGTAAGTAATACTGTTATTTGGGCTGCACATTGGATTTTTTTTAACGTTGTATTGGAAATTCAAGCAAAATGCTTTTCTTTTTTGGTTAGAACAGGAAATAGCTTCAACTTTTTTTTCTAGTTGTTATTGCTTTAGAGATTCCCTCTCATATTTTAGCCAGGTAACTTTTCCCTAGGTCAGCATGTGAGAGAAAATCTTGTTTTACAGTTGTCAGAGGTATACAAGTAAAGGAAAAATCTTCCAACAAGAATAGGTGTTCCAGGTGTTTTCCTTTACACTCTGACGTGTCTCCAAGACAGGATGTGAGGGGAAATCTCACAAAATTAATAGTTTATTTATTACAGGTACTGACAGTATATAGCACTGTTAATTTACACAGCACTTTACATATTTATTATACATTCACATCAGTCCCTGCCCTCAAGGCGTGTACAATCTAAGGTCCCTAACTCACATTAATACATACTAGGGACAATTTTGACAGGGGACAATTTCCCTACCAGCATGTCTTTGGAGTATATGAGGAAACTGGAGTACCCAGAGGAAACCCACACTTTCACAGGGAGAACATGCAAACTCCAGGCAGCTAGTGCCATTGTTTGGCCAGTGGTTGGGATTTGAACCGATGGTCCTAGTGCTGCTAGGCAGAAGTGCTAACCACTTAGCCACTGTGTTGATTAATATTTTAATAATATTTTTTCAGTACCATTTTAAATGCTATAAGCTTTGCTCACCTTTAAAATGTAGTGTTTTTCATTTTTAAAAGGTAAACCTGCTCCCAGTTTCAGTGAAATAGAGAGATATTTTGTGTTACTACATGCCATAACAGTTTTAAGTTAGCTTTATCCACCCTGTGGAAAGCAAACCAGAACTTCATAACAGGATGGAAGCTTCCAATCTTGATTCACACACTGTATGCCAATTCCCAGGCATTGATTGTGGACCTATTTAGCCTCTTGCAGCCCAGCCACTGCATTAAAACGGTGGCAGGGCGGCGCGGCTGTGCAAAAGCACGTTTTTAAACATGCTCCGTACTCCTGAGGTTTTCGAGGGCAAAGGGGGCGCGCACGCGCCCCTGCCGACCCGCGGCTGTCACCATTTGATCCCCGAGGGATCAATCATTCAGTTTCAGCCAGTGATGTCTGGCTGAAATCGGATGATCGGTCCCTGTCCTATCCTGTCCTGTGTTAACAGTTACACAGGACAGGATATGATGTCATTCTTCTCTGCCTGGGCACATTCCGTCCCAGAGAGAGAAGAAGACACAGTAAAACTAAGTAAAACACTACACATTTACAGTTAGAACACACCTAGGTCACATTTAACCCCCTGATCGCCCCCCCAGGTAACCCCTTCACTGCCCTGTCACCAGTGTCATTGATCACAGTGAACAGATTTTTACTGATCACTGTATCAGTGTCACTGGCCACTTCCAATAGTGTTAGCGCCCCTCCCAGATAGCGCCAGTTTGCCCGCTAATACACCAGTAGTCCCATTTAACCCCTTGATCGCCCCCCCAGGTAACCCCTTCACTGCCCTGTCACCAGTGTCATTGATTACAGTGAACAGATTTTTACTGATCACTGTATTAGTGTCACTGGCGACTTCCGATAGTGTTAGCATCAGTTAGCGCTCCTCCCAGATAGCGTCAGATTGCCGCTAGTACACCAGTAATCACATTTGACCCCTTGATTGCCAGGAACATGCTCACTTGCACGCTAAACCTCCATTGCTAGTATAGTGTCTGATTGGATCAATATCTTTGATCAGATCAGTGCTATACCAGCGTTCACATTACTATTGTATCCCCAAAAACGCAGCGTTAGCGGGATCAGCCCCGACACCTGCCAGCACCTGCGTTTAGACCCTACGCCCCCCCCTTCTCCCCTAGCAAGTGCAGTGTCAGTAGATAACTGTCCCTTGATACATTACACACAAAACCGCAGTGTTCACAGAATCAGGCCTGATCTCTGTTAGCACTTGTTGGTAAATTTTTTGTAGCGGTTCAAGCAGTCCCTGACAGCCAGGCGCTCTTTTTCCCGTGAGTCGCACTAGTTACCTATATATTTAGTGGCCAAAATGGCTGTATAGCAAAAGATGGCATAAATTACAGTATCTATACCATAGTTTGTAGACACTATGACTTTCGCACAAAGCAATCAATATACACTTATTGGGATTTTTTTTTTACCAAAAACATGTAGCAGAATACATTTTGGCTTAAATTTATGACTAACTTTGAGTTTACGATATATTTTTTATAGCCGAAAGTAGAAAATATTATATTTTTTTCAAAATTTTCGTCGTTTTTTTTGTTTAAAGCGCAAAAAATAAAAAGCGCACAGGTGATCAAATACCACCAAAAGAAAGCTATTTGTGGGAAAAAAAGGACATAAATTTCATTTATGTACCGTATTGCATGACCGCACAATTGTCAGTTAAACTAATGCAGAGCTGTATAGCAAAAAATGGCATAAATTGCAGTATCTATACCATAGTTTGTAGACACTATAACTTTCACACAAAGCAATCAATATACACTTATTGGAATTTAATAAAATACCACCAAAAGAAAGCTCTATTCATGTGAAAAAAAGGACGTAAATTTTGTTTGGGTACAGCATTATCAGTTGAATTAGTGCAGCGCCAAACAGCAAAAAAAGGCCTGGTAATTAAGGGGGGTAAATCCTCAGGAGGGCAAGTGGTTAACATTACTCCAATTGAAACAGAGCATATTGGTGACTAAGCACGGACAATTCAATCCTGATTCAGCTATTGCCTACAAGGTATGAATAAAAACTAGGCCTTACACAAGTATTTTCCACCAATGGTTCTGTTTTCTATGGGGAAAAGGAGCAGTGTTAACTGGAGGTGCACAACTTCATTGTCTGAAAGTATGTCATAGCCAGGTTGGCAGAGCTGCATTGGTTTGAGGATGGGCACATCCTGTCTTTTGAAAGAGGCTAGGGCTTTACTGATCCAGCCAAATTTCTATTATGTAAACTGAATGAATACATTTGTGAATTTTCACTAGGTAAAAGTAACCCCCCTATAATAGTTATAGAGGCTAATAAGTTAGAAAATAATGAGAGAAATTTATCGGTGGCAGCCTTAAATGTAAAATATGTAATATGCTACAAAACAGATATGGCGTGTTAAAAGAGTAGTGATAGGCAAATCTGGCAGGGTTCACTTTGCCAATCTTCTTTGAAATTCAGCAAACCCAAACTTTGGGTTTCTAGGGACAGCTGATTTTGTAGTTAAATTCTAGCCATTTTTAGGTCCAATACTATGAACTATGGTGCAGCAGGGAGAGGGTTTTTTCATGTAGCTTTGAAGGCAAACACTTAACCTTTTCACTGTCAGAGTTTGAAATGCACATTTTAGGTCTATAGATTAATTTAAAGTATTATATTTTTCTAAGAGACGCAGTGGAAGAACATCATGACAGTTGCAATTTTTTGTCACACAATAATTGTGCTACTGCTTATGAAACATATATTTTTAGTAAAAAATTCACTTTTTTTTTGGAAAAAGATAAAAGAAGGGGTTATGTCTGGTAAACAGATACAAAATAAATCAGGTTTCAAAATGTCATGCACCATAAAACTCGAAACAATTGAGGTACCCCAAATTGTCCATAGGCAAAGCTTTAGGGGCCTATATAAATTTCAGATTAAAGTTTGTGTTCATATGTGCGTGTACATATACACAGGGGCTTTTACTTTTTGTTTTTTTTAAACTTATTTTATTGAGCATTCTGTTTTATTAAACGTTTATATATTAGACCCGAATATCACTTCTGCACTTTCTTGAAAATTCTTTCCTGTCCAGAGCAGTGGGAGGTTGACAGTGCTGAACCCAAATGTGCTCAGCACTGAGAACTTCTGGGATCATACTATTTAGGGAAGACTGGTGGATTGATGGTTTGACCTCTCCTTGCTCTCCATCTTGACACTCACCATGGAGTCCGAATCACATGGCAGTGAAGGGGACAACACATTTCTAGCATTTATTGCCTTTTACTGCTCTAACACATCTAAAATGGTAAAATATGACTGACTGCTATAGGTAACTATAAAATATTTGTAAAACTCATTTCTATAAATGCCCTATGTTAGTTGCCTATCTATCACTATGATCAGCTGACATTGATTGTGAGCATGTTGTCCTAAACAAGAACACAGATCAGGATTTCCCTTTGACTTAACTTGATACAAACAGTTACGCAAAAAATATTGGAAGCAATAGCAGCCAGGCAATTACCAATAATTTTATTCTAGGTTTATCAGGGTAGGTTTCTATTCACTGTACCAGCAGATAAAACAGTTCTCATAAAGCCTAGTACACACAATCAGAAAATGGTACGAAAAATACAGCTTTCCAAGCAATCATACAATAATCTGATCGTTAGTACACAGCTTTCGTCCGAAATTATTTCAAGGGACAAGCACAACTTTTTCTCGCACGATACCAGATCGTACAATTTTTGTTTACTCAGTACAGTTTTCATTCAAAAATACAATACAAATACATTACATTACATCTGAATTTTCTTTCTGTTTTTGTAACTTTAGTAACCTCTTCACTTTTGATATCAGACTAGCATGCAAACCCCCCCCCCCCCCCAAAAAAAACGAACAATCATTCGTCCAATATTCTAATTATGTGTACAGGGCTTAACAGGATAAACTGCTTGTTAAAACACTTTGTTTTGTCTGATGTATCAAACAATTACTATTCTGAAGTAATTAAAGGTAAAATCCTTTTACAGGTTCTGGCTGATTTGTGCAGACATGGCTGCTCAGTACTCGGTACCAGACCCAACTATACCAGCTAAAATGTACATGACTTACCAAGGTTTGGCTAGCTACTTATCCAGTGGAGGTAAGCGGAGTTTACCTGAGATCGCTTCAGCTTATGTCGTACACCTTTTTGCACTTATGTAAAAGGATCTGAGACAGAACTATTTCATGCCATCAACAGCTATATTTGCACAGCGCTAGGTTCAATGGAATGACATATTTCATACTACAGTAGAAGAACGGAAGCAAGAGATCAGACTGCAATTTTTTTCCAGGGTATAAATTAATAGCAATCATCAAAATATTTGCTATGAGCAATTAGTTTGCTCTGCTTTCTGTACACAGGATAAAAGCTTTGCTGAAATATAACAAAATATCTCTGGCATCGGATGGTTCCATATATATGCCCCATATTGAAGAACTCATTAACCAGTGACATTATTACAGATATTGTGGGCTTCTGTACTTACATGCCATGATGCACCATAGGGTGGTGAGTGGGTGGTCTTTCTTCAGATATTGGCATGCACGGGGTGCTCCTGTGGACACCACTTAAGTTCATACACATACACCACCAGGGCCAGATGTACTGATAAATTGAAGTTACAGCTGCATGTTGGGCAGATTGATATGCCTCCAACACAATGTCTGTTCATGGCCTTTTGGCTACATAGTTAGTCTGGCTGAAAAAAGACAAAAGTCCATCCAGTTCAACCATAGAAAAAAAGTCTTTTTTGAAGCAATCCACTGAGCTGGCCAGAACCAGCTCTTGAGGGAATATATTCCACATTTTCACAGCTCTTACTGTGAAGAAACCTTTCCGTGTTTGGATATTAAATTTCTTTTCCTCCAGACGTAAAGAGTGCCCCCTTGTCCTCTGTGATGACCTCAGGGTGAATAGCTCTACACAGAGTTCACTATATGAACCACTGATGTATTTATACATGTTGATCATATCCCCCCTTAATCTCCTCTTCTCAAGAGAGAATAAATTAAGTTCCTCTAATCTTTCCTCAAAGCTGACCTCCTCCATGCCTCATATCAGTTTAGTTGCCATTCTCTGTACTTTCTCCAATTCCCCAATGTTCTTTTTGTGAATTGGTGCCCAAAACTGAACTGCATATGAGGTGTTACTAATGATTTGTACAGGGGTAATATGATATATCTCTCTCTGGAGTCTATACCTCATTTAATACAAGAGAGGATTTTGCTCGCTTTAGAAAGCGCAGCTTGGCATTCCATGCCATTATTAAGCTTGTGATCTACCAGAGCTCCCAGATCCTTCTCCACCATTGATTCCCCCAGTTGTACACCCCCTAGCAGGGGCGGACTGACCATTTGGAAACTCGGGCACTGCCCGAGGGCCCGGGGTCAGTAGGGGGCCCCATGAGATGCCCCTGGTACCTTTTTCATAGGCTTTTTTAAGTTTGGGCAAGGACACAGGGGCCCCATGATCCCCTATTGCCCGGGGGCCCCATGAGCTGTCAGTCCGCCCCTGCCCCCTAGTATGTATGAAGCATGCATATTCTTAGCCCCAAAGTGCATAACCTTACATTTATCAACATTAAACCTCATTTGCCACATAGTTGCCCAATTAAACGTCTCTGGTATGACTATGCAGAGTCAGAAACATATTAATCCACCCCACCTGCAATCCAATGAGAAAAAGAGGGATGAGGCAGCTGTTACATGGCCTGTAACACAGGTAAGTTTTGCACAGAGCTTAGGCAATGGCAGAAATAAAAACTTAACACATTGGTGCTCATGCTGCAGCTAAGCTGAGTCAGAACACTGAGGGGTGCTGAGGTTTTTTGCCCTACTATAGCTTCTCATGTGGCTTATGATACCATCCTAATGAGTCATGATATAAATTTAAAGCAAACAAGCCTACATATCTCCTTCATTGTACCATATAGATGTAGGAGGGGATTTGTTTCTTCAGGAGAAGAAAGGGGGAATATTCGGCAATATGTTCTCAAAATTGCTTTCACCACATATTGTCACTTTTGCCAATTTGTTGCCTGATGTGCTGTCACAATCATTCATTTATTGCTAGTGAATTTTCATGATTCCCTGTTTGCTGATTGCTTATTACCAGAACTACCTGTCTGTTAAATGCATATTGCCACAGCTGCCTGTCTTTTGGCCATATATTGTCACATTTGCCTATTTGTTACCTACTTGTCACAATTGTTCATTTGCCTATGTTTTGTATTAATTGCCCATTCGCTGCCTTCATACCATAACAATTAACCAGTGCTGGGTTGAAAATAATTTTACTGTATAGAGGGGTCGCAGGGTGGGGGGTGTTAAAGAATAATTCACACAAGTTGACAAATATGCTTTGTAACCCACTGCTTACATGTTTCATTTTCATAAAACAGATCCTATAATAGGCTTGCATTTTTTAACGTGTTACTGCATAGTTAATGATGTAAGAATATTTTTTCAAAAATGGGTGACAATGTGAAAAAATTAGTTAGGAGCGGATTTTGTTGCCAACCTGAAATTTCAATCCATAACAGAAAAATAAATGCTGGAAACTCTGGATTCTATGGGCAACATATCCATATTCCTCTGTATTAGCTTTTAAAGCTGAGTATATGAACTGATTTGCAATGTTTGTTTTTCTGCAGGAGACAACTACTGGGTCATTGACACTGACTATGATAACTATGCAATCACTTATGCTTGCCGTACTCTTCATGAAGATGGAACATGTAATGATGGCTATTCCATCATATTCTCACGCAATCCACGTGGATTTTCTCCAGCTATTACAAGGGTTGTACGCCAAAAACAGGAGGAAATCTGCATGGCTGGACAGTTTCAGGCAGTCCTTCAATCAGGTATGCTAATAATTTCATATTCTGCAAAACTTGTGTGCACACCCGCCTGTCCAACAGAAGCTGGCTGAACAGGCATGCTGGAAAACCAGCATCCGATCAGTGCAGCAGACAATGGCTGCCAGCACTGACAGGCGTTTTAGGAATTTGTTTCTCCTGCAGGAGCAAATTGGATCATGCTTTGCTGGGTTTTTTTTGCCTTCCTCCGGATCAACTGTGGGTGTATGATTGTAACTTTAAGAAAAAAAAAACAAAAAAAAAAAACTGATAGCGTGTACCCAGCATTAGACCACAAATCAGCTCACGTTTGTTCTACAGTGTGAGTTCTCCTCTCAGCACATAAATGGGCTAGCAAGATTAGCATTATATAACGAAAGAATGACACAAGATTTGCATTGTGTGCCACACTATCATCACCTAAATGCTCTTTTCCTATTCATTCACGTACTAGTATGAACTTAAAGTGGTTGTAAAGTCTGAAAGTTTTTTTTTTACCTTCATGCTTTCTATGCATGAAGATAAAAAACCTTCAGTATGCAGCTCCCCCTGCCATAGACCTTCCTAATACATGCCCGCGCGCCCGGTCCAGCAATGTGCACAAAAGCGGCTGCTGCTCTGGATTTCTGCCTCCATATTGGCTCAGAGACAGCAGGGGGAGCCACTGGCTCCCCTGTTGTCAATTGCAGATAGTGAAGAGGGAGCAGGGGTGGGGCCAAACCGCATTCTATGTGTCTTAAGGACACGCAGAATGGGGCTCGGAAGTGGGCACGCAGTAGTTCCCCCATAGCAAGAGACTTGCTATAGGTGCACACGACGGGGAGGAGACCAAAGCGCTAGTGGGGAATACAAGAAGAAGAGGATCGGGGCTGCTCTGTGCAAAACCCTTGCACAGAGCAGCTAGGTATAACATGTTTGTTATTTTTTTAAAAAACATTTTAAGCCTTTAATATCACTTTAATAAAAATCTAGCTAAATATAAATCTAAGTAAAACATAATAATATGTCATAAATATATAATTAGCTAACAAATGCTAGCCTAGTCACTCACTGCTGTCCAGGTAGGTGGAAAATACACACACATTTGTTTGGAGAACAATTCAGAACTAGCTATTAACAGAAAAAAAATCCACAATGGAAAATAAAATACAAAGTCATATTTGGAAAACCATCATGTATTTGAATATTTTGCACCATAATGTACTGTATAATATTTTATAGTCAGTCATATTGCTTGCTGTACTTAAACACATGATAGAGCACTCTTCAAATGGGTAAACTAGTTCTAGTACTAGAGTTGATTTAAAAACAAGTTAGAAAACTAGGTAGTTACGAAATGTCTATGACAATCCTTTTTCTATCTGCCTAACTTTCACGGTAATGTGCTATCTTACATATGATTGTTTTTTCTAATTGGCAACAGTACATTCTGTTCCCACAGTAATAATAAACATGTTTTTGAAAGTTAAAGGGAGCGTGTTTTTGTAAAATAACTTGTTTTGTTCAATACTCAGGTCCCGGGCTATTAGGCTGATAACCCAAATTTTACTTTCATTAACTGTTTTGCCAATAACTAAGAAGCTACAACAGTTGATTGGCTGTTATGGGTTATTTTAGTTTGCACGTTAAACCTACTCTGTGCCTTCCCTAATTTTTTTTTTGTTTACAAACGATGTTATTGCATAAAAGTAGACTGTAAAACAACAGAATATTGTCAAATAGAACGTTCAACAATAACAAGGCACTTTTGAATAGTACAATACAGAGAAGTATATTAATGTAAGAAAGGAAAAATTAAGATTGCAGAAACATGAAAAGTGTAAATGATGAGGTAGAATAAATGATACATCTGTCAACAGTATATGCCATACGACTTTCACTGGGAATGTTATTAATCATGCAGTAGATGTCTACAGTCCCTCCATGACTCCCACTTCTTATCAAATAACTGCATCCTATCCAATAGGGTATAATGAATGCGTTCCATGAGCATTACAGTATCAATTCTGTGTAAGACAGAGGTCAAGGGTATATGGGCATATGGTCTATATGCAAGGCAATAGACCATAAAGTGGCAATACATATAGTATGTATCAATCTCATAATGGCATCAGAGACCCCCGGGATATGAGCCCCCAGTAAGCAGGTCTGCATAGACAACCGTACCTGGGTACCCGCCAGTGAGGTAGCCACCTCAGATAGCTTGCACCAAATCACAGATACCATCGGGCAATCCCAAAATATATGAACCAAAGTTCCCGGCCTTCCCTAATTGTATAATCTAAAATGTATAATATTTGGCAGTACCTACCAGAGCCTGGATGTTGGAGCTCCAGAGGCCCCAGCTACATCTCCTGCAGTAAACTAGGGAAACAGCATAATTGGATATAGCTGTCCACCAGCCTGAGAAACAATTGTTGGGCAGTTGGTATTTGCCTGGAAGGTCATGCCATGTCAGTACAGATAATACAAATGGGGTGGTTTCTCTGTGCCTTTTGGGACTTTTTCAAGGTCAGTTGAAAGGATGAAGGGGGGAGGGGGTTAAAAACCGTTACCCTACCTAGCACCCAATTCTGCCTTAATCCATTTCAGACAGATACTGATAATTAACAACAATAAAAGTACAGTAGGGCAAAGTGCTGGATGCTTGGATGCATACTCATGTTTGATTTACTCTGTGACAAGAAGAGTACACCAAGATGCCTGTTTATATATTTTATGTGTTTTGGTTTTATTGTTATATGTTTATATTTTCCAATTAAAGCATAATTGAAAATAATTTTTCTGTTTGTCTACAGGAGCCTGCTAGAACACATTGTTGTCAAGAACCTTTTCCTTCTCTCTGGTATAAAAAGAACCAGTCCATCTTGACAGGATGACTTAAGAAATGCAAATGTTTTTCAAATGTCAAAGTTTTTTTCAGAGTGCAATTATGTGTTTAACTGTTATTTAGATACAAATTATTGTTTGATTGTATGTAATGTGATTCCTTTAAACATTTTGTTTTTAGGTATTAATATGTCACCAGATTTTGGTTACATAGATAATCTATTGGGAAGTATGGCCAAGAAAATTTTTTTGTATCATTGTGACCAATGGTTATGGATTTATTTCAGCACATATTGTATGCAAGTAAAATGGGTTATTAAAAAATGAGATTACTATGTTGCAAATTATTGTAACACCAAAAACAGTACACAGATTGTAAACAGTTTGGTAGTTTGGCATTTCAGTGTAATGATAAGGCTGACTAGTACTTGGGCATTAAAAGGTCAACGTCTGGATGAAAAAGCACTTAATTCTTATTTGCTGTACTTATAAGAATCTTTAGCAATGGTCATTCAAATTATCATTCTAGCACCTGTCAGTACACACAGACTGAAATCAGAAAGAGCCTTTATTGTAACTTTGTACATCCATACACACATAAAAACACAACTGAAATCTTTCAGTAGTGATAATCTAGGTACAATTAAAAACATTCTATTTACTTTCCATATTTAAAGGTTTGTATCTGAAAGAGGAGGCCAAGATAAACTATATTTTTACTTAATTTCCTTTTATTTTATGACACAGCCCAGTAATGACTGAGTATAGCAGCCCATAAGTACAGAAGTGAGATGTCACTGCCCCCACATACTTGTGAAAGGATGCTTCCACATACAATGAGCAACTTATGCAAGTTAACCTCCAGTACACTCACTACTATAGCTAAAAAGAGGTACCACGAATTTGTTCAAATGGCACCTAAGGACGATTTGTGCTGCTGTTCATGGTTTACACACTTTTCAGTGCACATTTGATTAAAAGAAAAATCAGTTTGTTAATATATATGCAGAAATTATACAGCACTACAGATGTATTTGGTGTTTTTAGAGACCTCTTTTCTCATTATGAGGCATTATTAAAAGGTTTTTATTCAATTGATATATAACTAAGCTGATACTAGCAGGCTTATTTTTTTTTTAAATAAAAGGATATGATTTTTATGATATACAAAAATCTTTACTATGCTCAGTGGTCAGATATGTGCTAATCAATTATATACTAGCCAAATGTAAAACTTTAATTTGCCAGTGCTAATAGAAAAGGCTGCCAAATATGAACCTTTCAGCGTAGCAACAATTCACCAGTGAATAATCAATGACCAAAAAACTCTACTCAAATCTTTCCCCCAAGATCCCCACTCGGTGCCATCATCTTGCCTCTTGTATAGCTTAAAGAGGGAGCTATCAGATTGTTCATCACAATCTGTACAAAAAAGACACATCGTGAACATTAAGTGTTACTGATCCCTGTAGCTAGGTCAGTGGCTAAGGGGAGAAGGTAAAAATGGAGATGAAGACTTATCTGCTGATGTTTGACAAAAAGTCAAAACTTAGGTTACATCTTAGTCTGCACATTTTAGGAGAAGGAAGAGTGAGGAATATCTTCAAATGGAGTGGATTATGATGGTACTAATGTGTTTACAACCTCGGGGAATTGAAAGATTCACTTTAAAACACACATCCATGGATTTTGCAGAAAATTTTATTTAACAAAACACTGAGTTCCACAAAATAAAAAATATGAATTACAAAATCCAAACCAGTGCACCAGAGATCAG
The DNA here is from genome assembly GCF_062004578.1 of Staurois parvus. NCBI lineage: Eukaryota > Metazoa > Chordata > Amphibia > Anura > Ranidae > Staurois > Staurois parvus. The sequence goes on from NW_028317882.1 coordinate 684,773, forward strand.
TTGAAAAAATCTATAGACGTTGTGATCATTATTTTTAACAAAATTGATGCTTATGTAGAAATAATTGAATAAAAAGGTCAAGTGTTTAGGAATGCTTCTATAATAATTCTCTGTACATCACTGGAAGACTGTAGGGTCCTGCTATGTTCCAGAAGTTGACAGCTCGGACTCTGTAGTATCCAGATACTACGGCAGGGTCTAGAGAGAGAAGAAGGATTTTTGGCATTCTTACAAAAACCTGTTACAATTTGTGTGTTTATCATAAAATAGGAAATTGTTCTCTGAATTAAGGAACATTCAGAAGCCATTGGAGATTATATAAAAAGTCTAATAACAGCGAATAACTTAAGCTCTTGATTCTTATTATAAATTAGTATTATTATAGAGTATTTATGCTTGCCTTTCCTGACCTAGTGAATACTGACACTGTAACTTTGTACATCCATAAACACATAAAAACAAAACTGAAATCTTTCTATAGTGATAATCTAAGTACAATTTAAAAAATTCCATTTACTGACATAAGAAATGGTTCTCTGTATTAGGGACATTCAGCAGCCATTGTGGATTATATAACATGTCTAATAACAGCCAATAACAAACTCTTGATTCTTATTATTGCTTAGTGATATTGTAGAGTATTTTATCATTGCCTTCCCTGAACTAGTGAATACTGACACTTAGTTGTTTATCCAACAGACATTCAGGTCCCTGATAAGACTATAAAATAATTAACATTCTCATATACACATACTTTCAGGGGCGTTCCCCTACACCTGGAGAATAGTACTGGGACCTGATAAAAATGTACAGCTTTTTTATGTTCTGGTGGTTACAACATAAAATGATTGGTTTTCTGTGAAATGAGTACAGGTGCCCATACATTTTATTAGTCTCCCTAACCAGCTGAGGCAGAATGCATCAAGAACTAGTGTTTATGACGCAGTACACTGCATTCCCAAACAAGTCTTCTTGGAGAATAATTTTAGATACGTAAATAGGATCCAGAATAAGAGTCTAACCATTACTGTTTTCCCTGTGCTGGGATTGTCTCTTCATGGCTCCATTACCCTAAGAAGGAGCTTCCATGAGAATAACTAGTCCAGATGTGCCAAGATGGTGAGATCAGGTATGCACATTCCCGAATATATTTTGCTAGGTTTAGTACTGACAAGCTTCCAATCCATTATGGAAGCACAAGAATGCATAGTTTTTGGTAATTAGATCATATCTTTCTATCAATGGTTTCTATTCATATGAAAAAAAAATGTGTATGCAGCTTGCTCTATTACCAAACAGCAGTAATCCTCTAAATCAGAAAATAGTTCATATAAATTAAATATAACTAACCTGGGCTGTATAAGAACAAAGTAAAAATAATATTCCTTGCATTTATTTGGGTAAAGATTAGGCCGTCTAATGAATATTCCACTTCATATGTTTTCAAGCATCTACAAAATATAAATGTATTACAATTACAACATTTTGCACTTTTCTAAACAACAAAATGCATACATAATAATATAATATTAGTCGAGTAAACAGAGAATAAGCTATAGCACAACATATGTGAAATTACAATACTTGTGGGGTTTTCCAAATCATTCTTAACCACTTGCCCACCAGTAGATTTACCACCCTTAATGGCCAGGCCATTTTTTGCTATTCGGCACTTCCCTATTTCAACTGGTAATTGCGTGGTCCCCAAACTAAGTTTATGCCCTATTGTCACACAAATAGAGCTTTCTTTTGGTGGTAGTTGATCACCACTGGGTTTTTATTTTTTGTGATACAAATGAAAAAAGACCAAAAATTTTGAAAAAAAAAAAACAATTTTCTACTTTTGGTTATATAAAATGTTCAGTAAACTCAAAGTTAGTCATACATTTAGGTCAAAATGTATTCTGTATGTCTTTGGTAAAAAAAAAAATCCAAATATGTGTATATTAATTGGTTTGTGTAAACGTTATAGCATCTACAAACTATGGTTTATATTCTGGAATTTACGCAGTTTTTACTTTCTGACTGCCTATCACATTTCTTGAGGTGCTAAAATGCCAGGACAGTACAAACCCCCCTAAATAACCCCCTTTTGGAAAGCAGGCACCCCAAGGAATTTGCTGAGAGGTGTGTTGAGTTCATGGAAAATTTTATTTTTTGTCACAAATTTTGGAAAATGACAAAAAAAAGTATTTATTTACACATAGTTTAATTTATTACTTAAATGACATATTGCTCATGCATGCCATGGGTATATGTGGAATAACACCCCAAAATACATTCTGCTACTTTTCCTGAGTATGGGGATACCACATGTGAGAGACATGTTGGCAGCCTAGCTACATATATGCCCCAAAAAATCCAATAATCATCTCCAGGCTTTCAAAAGGCATATTTCCTTAACCTCCCTGGCGGTATGATTATTTCAGATTTTTGGTGCTGAAAGCGGTACCATTATTTTGCATGGAAATTTGGCATTTTATATTGTAGGCCTGTAATTTTTAGGAATAACTCACTGAAATCTGTCCGAACAAGAGTCTAGTAAACGTCCCGGGTAGGATAAAACTTGAAACACGAAATCAGAAATTATAATTTAATAAATAATCATAAAAAATAATAATATAATAGTAATAAATTTAATTCAATAATATAATCAAACCAAAAACACTGAAATTTGAAATATAGCGCCAAGTTCGCACATCACTAAGCAAAGTCACAAAATCGTTTTCAGTGTCTGATGACAAATTTCCCCACGAATCATTATCACTCAATTCTGCAAGTGATTCTGATTTACTATCGCTGTTCTCTAGCTGGTCTAAAACCACTTTTGATGCTTTTTGGATGCCATGGATGTTTCTCAGTTTACAGGCAGAAAGAACAGTAAAAATGCAGGCAGGGCACAGGACAAAGCAGTAGGGACAAAATTCCCGCCGTTCCGTCCCCCGTACGTCCCGAAGCTCGCAGGGGACGGAACCCAGATGACAGATGCCGGCTTACATTGCTGGGGACACTGCAGGAGGGACATCGCAGGACCGCAGGACAAGGTAAGTGCAAGAGGGATCCCGGAGTAGCGCTGCATGGTATTCGGGGTTACCGCTTGTGATACTGAAACTTTACCCCGAGCTACACTCAGGAATACCGCCAGGGAGGTTAAGTCACTTCCTCACTACCTATCACAGTTTCGGAGGCCCTAAAATGCAAGGATAGTAAAACAACAACAACCCCAAATGATCCCTTTTTGGAAAGTAGAAAACCCAAGGAATTTGATAAGAGGCATGGTGAGTAGTTTGCAGATATAATGTTTTTCACAGGGTTTTGAAAAGAAAAAAAGAAAACAAAAAATACTTTTTCCAAACACTTGTAGCAACAAAAGAGAACTGCAAAATACTCACAATGCCCTTTAGCAAATACCTTGAAGTGTCAACTCTCCAAAATTTCATTTTGAGTGGTGCTTCTACTATCCTGGCATTTCAGGGCCAACATTAGAAGCTTATGCCACACACCACCCACTCTTCTAACCACTTGAAGACCAAGCATTTTCTGACACTTTTTGTTTACATGAAAAAACAGTTTTTGCTAGAAAATTACTTTGAACCATTACTTCGAACCCCCGAACATTATATATTTTTTTAAAGTAGAGGCCCTAGAGAATAAAAAGGTGGGTGTTGAATTTTTTTGTGTCACACAGTATTTGTCAAATGTAATTTATTTGGAAAAAATACACTTTTTAGAATTGTAATGCAGAAAAACACAATATATTGCCAACCTGTTTGATAACATATAAAAGATTGTGTTATGCAGAGTAAATGGATACCAAACATGACATACTTTAAAATTGCGCATGTCCGTGCAATGGTGACAGACTATGTAAATTTGTAAAATACATAGGAGATGCTTTAAAAACCTTTACAGGTTACCACTTTAGATTTGCACAGGAGGTCTAGTGTTCGAATTTATGCCCTTGCTGTTACGGTCACGGTGATACCTCACATGCATGGGGCAATCTCTGTTTACATACTGCCACGGGACCACTGCTTGCCTTTGCGCACAAGCACGGGGATAGGAATGGGGGTGAATTTTGTTTTTACTTATTTATTTTGCTTTTTTTTACACTGTTGCTTTCATTTTTTTTTTATCACTTTTATTGCGAAAAATTTAAATATCCCCTGTGATAGCAATAGGCAGGGACAGGTACTCTTTTCTGAGAAATCTGAGGTCTATTAGACTCTAGATCTCTTCTCTACCCTTAAAGCATATGATTACATCAAGATTGGTGTGATCAGATGCTTTCCCAATTTTAAAATGGCTCTGTTTATAATAAGCGGAACAGAGATGATGAAAAGCTTGTAGCTTCTGTTCTCTTAGACCATAGAGATGATTAGAGGCATTCCAGTTTCCAATCAGCTCTATGGTCAGCCAATGGAACTGCCAGCTGCAGAGCCCCAGAAAACCGTGGAAGGCGGCCGGGCTGGGGAACGTCCCTTCTCCCTGCTTGAAAAACCATCCAGCAGCTAATAAACCTCTAAGATTGTTTTTACATGAAAGCGGACTGTCAGCTGAAAAAGAATATACCAGGATAATGCTTGTAGCTGCAGACATCATCCTGATATAACCACTCAAAGTCCTGTGACATACCAGTACATTGCTGGTCCTTTTTAGGCACATATGGTATATAACAGCAAAGAACATGGGAATATGATGAATCGGGTCTGTGGACCAATATGACCGCAACTCATACTTTTTTGTAATGCCCATGTTGAGGGTTAGCCCCAAAGAAGTTTTAAATTCAGAAATTTGAATTGTCTGGCAAGCGCTGAATTTGGGTGGGTGGCAGTGTATTGTTGTGCATATAAATTGCTTTGGCCCACAATCAATTAATACAAATCTGCCATGAAAAACAGTGAAGGGGCTAAATGCTAGTGCTGACAGCGAATGGGGCTGATCCTGCTAACACTGTGTTTTTGGGAACAAGGACGCACTAGTATAGTTCTGTTCATCATCATTATATTGATCCATACAAACACTATACTAGTAATGGCGATGATCAGCGACCTAAAGCGTGAGTGCGATAGCGTGCAGGCAATCTAACATTAGCTGAGCAGCTGGGAGAGCAGCTTACAGACCCTGACGCTATCTGATGTCACTAGTGATACAGTGATTAAAAAAAAAAATTCTATATACTGACACTGTACTAATGGCATTGGCTCGGTGACAGGGTGATCAAAGGGTTAATAAGGGCGATCAAAGGGTTGAATGTGCTAATCTAATGTGTGTGTAAAATGTAGTGCTTTTACTCTTCTATCCCAGCATAGGGGGATTTTTCTTCTTTCTTTACTATTTTTTAAATACTTTTATCAGAGTAGTGCAATGTTACCATAGTACTACTTTGGGGGGGGTTGATCAGGGATTTGTTTTTTTTTTTACACCTTGCATTTGCAGGAGCAATAAAGATTATTGCTCTGCAATCCAATGTTTGCTTTGAACTATCATGAATGGCTTAAGTTCATGACAGTTCAAAATACAGTGATTTGTGACTGGCTCCAGTTGGTCACATGGTACAGGGTGCCGTGATTGGCCTCATGTACCTGTGAGAGCTGTAAGCCAAACACAGCTCACCAGGAAGAGAAGCAGAGCTTTGTTGTCATCATGATCATGTGATTGCATAGCAATCATATGACCACTGGGTCCAGTTCACCGGGATCTTCATTCAGCGGTGTCCAGTGGACACAGCAGATGTGGGGAAAGGGGGAGAAGGGTTGTGCGCTCGGGTGCGCAGTGCCTCACCTGTGAATTACATAATAAATATTTTACCTGCAAACGATTCTGCCAAGCCATTTTTGTGATATACACCTTTGCAAGTCAGTAAGCTCACCCTGCTTCTTCCAGATTTAGCATAAGTGAGTCAGATGTAATGCTCTCTAGTTCAGCAGAAAGTGACGATTCTGTGTATCCTTTTAGGAGGCTATAGAGGTAAAGGTGCATTGGAAGCTGCTTTGTTGATCCTGAAAACTACTATGCAAGTTTAGGTTTTGGCTGGGTTGTAGTTATCTCAGACTGATTGTACAGTTTCTTTATCTGGCGTTCCCCTAATTTCAGTTGGTTTGTGCATTTCTCACTGTCGCCACTGTGGATACCCGGCTGCGGCAGCTTGTGGCTTCACAGCTCAAACCCACTGAGCATCTGCGAGTAACATTGCACCTTGTGAATGGCCCTGTAGTCTTCTGGGACCTGTCACCTGTCCCAGAAGACTATAGGGAGGGAGGTCAACTTCTGCTTCTGATCGCAGTGGGAGCGGGTACCTATCAAAATTGGGTACCCACTCTCTCCTCCACCCCTCACACCCCTAAGGTGCCAATCCTTAATGGGGAGTGGGGGTAAAGTCCTAAAAGCGGAACTTCCCCTTATGGGTGGAGCTCTGCTTTAAGTCAAGATCAAAGTGGTTATCATTTGACTGTCAGGACATAGTACAATGTTCTGCTAGTGAAAAAAATTATAGCAATCCTGTGTTAGCCATTGATTAATGCAGAAAGTTTAACTACTACTAAGGACATTGGGTATAAGATGTACAATGTTTACTTTAGCACAGTAAAAAGAAGGAATAATTGTAGTCCGCTCAAAAGATGGGCTACTGAGAGCATCAACATGAATGAAGATAAAAATCTGTAAAAAGTTCTAATTATATATTTACCTGGATAATACCTGCTCATCACTCCAAACAACTGATAACTGCCCGCTAAAAAGTGGAATGATACGAACATGGGTGACCTTAGGAGAAACAAAGATAATATTTACACTTATTTTAACTAGAATGCATTATGACAATTATTCAATAAATGTGGATACTTTATGAGCTGCACCATCATCCAGATGTTTCTGATCATTTACTCTCATGATGGTATGTCTTGCCTTCACTGCTAATATACCCTGCACTATTTACATTTATATGAGCTAGATGTAGATGGAGAAAATGCAGCATATAAACATGCAAATAAAGCGTGCTGAACCTGTAGGAAAATAACCTTAATACTAGTTAGTGAGAACACCCATCACATTGTTGTCCAATAGGAGGAAGTAAGCAGTGCAAATGGATATGATGAGTATGATTAAAACCTTCTTTATAGAACTACTCAAGATTTTTAGTTAATAGAGAACTCTGCTAAAAGCTAAAATTGCATGCTGGATTTGCCTACTAACCAGACCAACAGTCAGCTTATCATTATACCATTTGAGAGATAAAATACTGTACTTTAATACACATTAATATTTATAAATCGATCGCCAAAAGCATATACTGCTAAATCTCTATACTCTATTATAAGTTATACCAATATACAACTTTCCTACTTACCCTTCCAGGTGGTGATTGAGGTTGTTCACATATGTGAATTAGAAGCACAGATGGAACTGGAAGTTTTACTTTCAGAATCAAATCACCTTCTTTGGGGAATTTAGTAGGCTCTTCCATGATTGGGTCCTTTAAACAAAATATAATTAGTATCGCAGTGCTTTACATAAGTTAGTGTATGAAAAAAATCACTTGTGATGTGAGAAATATGGGGAATGACATTGCTGGTCTCTATATTTTCACAACTATGTTTTTCATTAACATCACTCACTGACCCAATACAAGCATGCAACACATGAAAAGTAAAATCAGAATTCCTGAGCTGAAAGCACTGAAGCCAAAACATTAGCCAAGCAACAGCTATTTTTAAAATGAGAAGTCAGCATTGGATTCTTGCATATTTGTTTCATGACAATACTCTATAGCTATTTGAAAATCTTCAACCTGCCCAATCCTTCCTTGCTGCCAATGAAGAAAAAGAGAAAGAAGTTATGTGCAGTGTATATGTGTATATATATATATATATATATATATATATATATATACACACACACACACACACACACACACACACACACACACACACACACATATATATACATACACACACACTATATTGCCAAAAGTATTGGAACACCCCTCCAAATCATTGGATTGGATTCCGATGTTCCAATCACCTCTGTGGCCACAGGCTTATAAAATCAAGCACCTAGGCATGCAGACTGCTTCTACAAACATTTGTGACAGGATGGGTCACTCTCAGGAGCTCAGTGTATTCAGGTGTGGTACTGTGATAAGTTGCCACCTGTGCAATAAGTCCATCTGTGAATTTCCTTGCTATTAAATATTCCACAGTCAACTGTTAGTGGTATTATAACAAAGTGAAAGCAACTGGGAACAACAGCAACTCAGCCACGAAGTGGTAGGCCACGTAATATGACAGAGTAGGGTCAGTGCATGCTGAAGGGCACAGTGCCCAGAAGTCGCCAACTGTCTACAGAGTCAATAGCTAAAGACCTCCAAACTTCATGTGGCCTTCAGATTAGCACAACAACAGTTCATGGAATGGGTGTCCATGGCTGAGCAGCTGCATCCAAGCTTTACATCACCATGTGCACTGCAAAGTGTTGGATGCAGTGGTGTAAAGCATGCTGTCACTGAACTCTAGAGCAGTGCAGACGTGTTCTCTGAAGTGATAAATCACTGTTCTTTGTCTGGCAATCCGATGGATGTGTCTGGTTTGGTGGTTGCCAGGAGAACGGTACTTGCCTGACTGCATTGTCCCAAGTGTAAAGTTTGGCAGAGGGGGGATTATGGTGTGAGATTGTTTTTCAGGGTTTGGGTTTGGCCCCCTAGTTCCAGTGAAGGGAAGTCTTAAGGTGTCAGCATAGCAAGACATTTTGGATAATTTCATGCTCCCAACTTTGTGGGAACAGTTTGGGGATCACCCCTTCCTGTTTCGAAATGACTGCGCACCAGTGCACAAAGCAAGGTCCATAAAGACATGGATGAGCGAGTTTGGGGTGAGGAACTTGACTGGCCTGCATACAGTCCTGACCTCAACCCGATAGAATGCCTTTGGAATGAATTAGAGCAAGGATTGCAAGCCAAGCCTTCTTGTCCGACATCAGTGCCTGACCTCACAAACGCGCTTTTAGAAGAATGGTCAAACATTCCCATAGACACACTCCTAAACCTTGTGGACAGCCTTCATAGAAGAGTTGAAGCTGTTATAGATGCAATATAGTGTGTGTGTATATACAGTCAGGTCCATAAATATTGGGACATCGACACAACTCTAACATTTTTGGCTCTATACTCCACCACAATGGATTTGAAATGAAACTTACAAGATGTGCTTTAACTACAGACTGTCAGCTTTAAGTTGAGGGTATTTACATCCAAATCAGGTGAACGGTGTAGGAATTACAACAGTTTGCATATGTGCCTCCCACTTATTAAGGAACCAAAAGTAATGGGACAGAGTAATAATCATAAATCAAACTTTCACTTTTTAATACTTGGTTGCAAATCCTTTGCAGTCAATTACAGCCTGAAGTCTGGAACGCATAGACATCACCAGACGTTGGGTTTCATCCCTGGTGATGCTCTGCCAGGCCTCTACTGCAACTGTCTTCAGTTCCCGCTTGTTCTTGGGGCATTTTCCCTTCAGTTTTGTCTTCAGCAAGTGAAATGCATGCTCAATCGGATTCAGGTCAGGTGATTGACTTGGCCATTGCATAACATTCCACTTTTTTCCCTTAAAAAACTCTTTGGTTGCTTTTGCAGTATGCTTTGGGTCATTGTCCATCTGCACTGTGAAGCGGCGTCCAATGAGTTCTGAAGCATTTGGCTGAATATGAGCAGATAATATTGCCCGAAACACTTCAGAATTCATCCTGCTGCTTTTGTCAGCAGTCACATCATCAATAAATACAAGAGAACCAGTTCCATTGGCAGCCATACATGCCCACGCCATGACACTACCACCACCATGCTTCACTGATGAGGTGGTATGCTTAGGATCATGAGCAGTTCCTTTCCTTCTCCATACTCTCTCTTCCCATCACTCTGGTACAAGTTGATCTTGGTCTCATCTGTCCATAGGATGTTGTTCCAGAACTTTGAAGGCTTTTTTAGATGTCGTTTGGCAAACTCTAATCTGGCCTTCCTGTTTTTGAGGCTCACCAATGGTTTACATCTTGTGGTGAACCTTCTGTATTCACTCTGGTGAAGTCTTCTCTTGATTATTGACTTTGACACACATACACCTACCTCCTGGAGAGTGTTCTTGATCTGGCCAACTGTTATGAAGGGTGTTTTCTTCACCAGGGAAAGAATTCTTTGGTCATCCACCACAGTTGTTTTCCGTGGTCTTCCGGGTCTTTTGGTGTTGCTGAGCTCACTGGTGCGTTCCTCCTTTTAAAGAATGTTCCAAACAGTTGTTTTGACCACGCCTAATGTTTTTGCTATCTCTCTGATGGGTTTGTTTTGTTTTTTCAGCCTAATGATGGCTTGCTTCACTGATAGTGACAGCTCTTTGGATCTCAGCTTGAGAGTTGACAGCAACAGATTCCAAATGCAAATAGCACACTTGAAATGAACTCTGGACCTTTTATCTGCTCATTGTAATTGGGATAATGAGGAAATAACACACACCTGGCCATGGAACGGCTGAGAAGCCAATTGTCCCATTATTTTTGGTCCCTTAATAAGTGTGAGGCACATATGCAAACTGTTGTAATTCCTACACCGTTCACCTGATTTGGATGTAAATATCCTCAACTTAAAGCTGACAGTCTGCAGTTAAAGCACATCTTGTTCGTTTCATTTCAAATCCATTGTGGTGGTGTATAGAGCCAAAAATGTTAGAATTGTGTCGATGTCCCAATATTTATGGACCTGACGAGAGAGAGAGAGAGAGAGAGATACATACACACACACATACAATAGGGCAAAAAAGTATTTAGTCAGCCACCAATTGTGCAAGTTCTGCCACTTAAAAAGATCAGAGAGGCCTGTAATTGGCATCATAGGTAGACCTCAAGTATGAGAGACAAAATGAGAAAAAAAATCCAGACAATCACATTGGCTGATTTGGAAAGAATTTATTTGCAAATTATGGTGGAAAATAAGTATTTGGTCACCTACAAACAAGCAAGATTTCTGGCTCTCACAGACCTGCACCTTCTTCTTTAAGAGGCTCATCTGTCCTGCACTCATTACCTGTATCAATGGCACCTGTTTGAAATTGTTATCAGTATAAGAGACACCTGTCCACAACCTCAAACAGTCACACTCCAAACTCCACTATGGTGAAGACCAAAGAGCTGTCGAAGGACACCAGAAACAAAATTGTAGACCTGCCTCAGGCTGGGAAGACTGAATCTGCAATAGGCAAGCAGCTTGGTGTGAACAAATCAACTGTGGGAGCAATAATTAGAAAATGGAAGACATACAAGACCACTGATAATCTCCCTCAATCTGGGGCTCCACGCAAGATCTCACCCCATGGGGTCAAAATGATCACAAGAACGGTGAGCAAAAATCCCAGGACCACACGGGTACCTAGTGAATGACCTGCAGAGAGCTGGGACCAATGTAACAAAGGCCAGGGACTCAGATCCTGCAGTGCCAGATGTGTCCCCCTGCTTAAGTCAGTACATGTCTGGGCCCATCTGAAGTTTGCTAGAGAGCATTTGGATGATCCAGAAGAGGATTGGGAGAATGTCATATGGTCAGATGAAACCAAAATAGAACTGTTTGGTAGAAACACAACTCGTCGTTTTTGGAGGAGAGAGAATGCTGAGCTGAATCCAAAGAACACCATACCTACTGTGAAGCATGGGGGTGGCAACATCATGCTTTGGGGCTGTTTCTCCGCAAAGGGACCAGCACGACTGATCCATGTACAGGACAGAATGAATGGGGCCATGTATCGTGAGATTTTGAGTGCAAACCTCCTTCCATCAGCAAGGACATTGAAGATGAAACGTGGCTGGGTCTTCCAACATGACAATGATCCCAAACATATCACCCGGTCAAGGAAGGAGTGGCTTCGTAAGAAGCATTTCAAGTTCCTGGAGTGGCCTAGCCAGTCTCCAGATCTCAATCCCATAGAAAACCTTTGGAGGGAGTTGAAAGTCCATGTTGCCCAGCGACAACCCCAAAACATCACTGCTCTAGAGGAGATCTGCATGGAGGAATGGGCCAACATACCAGCAACAGTGTGTGCCAACCCTGTGAAGACTTACAGGAAACGTTTGACCTCTGTCATTGCCAACAAAGGATATACCGTATTTGCCGGCGTATAAGACGACTGGGCGTATAAGACGACCCCCCTACTTTTCCTGCTAAAATGTAGTGTTTGGGCTATACTCGCCGTATAAGACTACCCCTCTTCCAATGCACACCAGTGGGAGGAATAGTGCCCCATCATTGATGTCAGTGGGAGGAATAGTGCCCCATCATTGATGTCAGTGGGAGGAATAGTGCCCCATCATTGGTATCAGTGGGAGGAATAGTGCCCCATCATTGGTATCAGTGGGGGGAATAGGTGCCCCATCATTGGTATCAGTGGCAGGAATAGTGCCCCATCATTGGCATCAGTGGGAGGAATAGTGCCCCATCATTGGTATCAGTGGGGGGAATAGGTGCCCCATCATTGGTATCAGTGGCAGGAATAGTGCCCCATCATTGGTGTCAGTGGGAGGAATGGTGTCCCATCATTGGTGTCAGTGAGGGGTGGAATAGTGCCCCATCATTGGTGTCAGTGGGGGGAGGAATAGTGCCCCATCGTTGGTGTCAGTGGGGGGAGGAATAGTGCCCCATCGTTGGTGTCAGTGGGGGGGAGGAATAGTGCCCCATCGTTGGTGTCAGTGGGAGGAATAGTGCCCCATCGTTGGTATCAGTGGGAGGAATAGTGCCCCATCATTGGTATCAGTGACACCAATGATGGGGCACTATTCCTCCCACTGACACTTGCTGACCCTGTTCTAGTACGGTGCTGCTGCAGCCAGCATATGTGGTTGCAGCAGCACCTCTACACAGAGCACTTACCTGCTGCTCCGGCACTCAATTTTCGCGGGGCCGCTTGGCTCCGCCCCCTCACCGGTGATTGGCCGCCTGTGTGCCTTTCTTGAGCTACAGTTCTGGCGGCCAATCACCGGTGAGGAGGCGGAGCCGCGCAGCCGCACGAACATCCAGTGGCCGAACTGAAGGAGACGCCGCGCTTCCTGGACCGGATCGTCGTGGGACTGGATCCAGGTAAGAGACGTCAGCCCCTGCAAACCCCTGTACTTAATGCCGCAGCCCCCCTAACATGTGTACCGGCGTATAAGACGACCCCCGACTTTTGAGAAGATTTTCAAGGGTCAAAAAGTCGTCTTATACGCCGGCAAATACGGTATAACAAAGTATTGAGATGAACTTTTGATATTGACCAAATACTTATTTTCCACCATAATTTACAAATAAATTCTTTCCAAATCAGCCAATGTGATTGTCTGGATTTTTTTTCTCATTTTGTCTCTCATAGTTGAGGTCTACCTATGATGCCAATTACAGGCTTCTCTGATCTTTTTAAGTGGGAGAACTTGCACAATTTTTTTGCCCCACTGTACATACACACACTTAAAATAAGCTTATGAAAATATTAAGTAATATTTAAGAATAGGATTATCTTACCTCTGAATCACGTATTTGTTTAAATTCTTTCATAGTTGGGAAGTCTGGGCTTCCAACCTTTTGCCATTCCAAAAATGGGTTTGTCAATGCGTTATCAATGTAATATGTTACATACAAAAGATCTGAAATGGTAAGAGATAAATTTGGTTTATATGGTAAAAGACAGGTAATAAATATGTTATACTGCATATATATTAAACAATAGCTGTATTTAGGCTGCATTCATATGTTTTCTTTGTGTCATATTTTCCTTTCACTATTCAAGGAGAAATAGAACTCAAGGGTCACTGACTCTTAAGAGAAAGACCAGGAGAATGCACAGAGACAAACCTGAGAAATGCCACAAAATAAGAGTTCTCAAACTGATATTTTACATCTTACATGTTTGCACCACATTCTGACCTCTTGGTAGGCTGTGTGCATTCTTTCACTGTCCCAGGGTTCAATTGCCCTAATTTTTATGAGCTCATTCCTGTCATTAAACAGGCAAAAGAAATGAATGTGACACAGTGAAGATGAACCAGTTCTACAAAATCTAGGAGGCTTTTTTCTCTTTTCTCCAGTGTGGGTTTCAACGTTCTTAAGCTATACAAATGGATAGCAACCACCGCAATTTATAACCAGGAACGGACTAACAACTCATGGGGCCCCCGGCAATAGGGGATCATGGAGCCCCTGTGTCCTTGCCCTAACTCAAAAAAGCCTATGAAAAAAGGTACCAGGGGCATCTCATGGGACCCCCTACTGACCCTGGGCCCTCGGGCAGTGCTTGAGTTTCCAAAAGGTCAGTCCTCCCCTGTTTATAACTGCAGTAAGGTGCACATGGTAGGGTTTTGCACATCACAAACAAAAAATTTCCCAGCACACTTACCAGCTAGCCTGCAAAAAAAACAAATTGACCCTCTCTAACAACTTGCATTAACAACAGAGAGTTTAGATGCATACATTTGCAAATATACTGTATATGGAAGCTGCAGTACCACGCCAAGGCTCCTCTGTATACTGCGATCCTAACTCTAACTTTGAGAATCCCCAAATTGGAGCACATAAAGCAGTTGATAAATTAAGGGCAGGTACGCCTGAAGAGAGCCCACTCCTCTTCAACTATAGTCATGTGGCTTATAAGAGGTCTAGAGACAGAAATGGACTGGGGACAATGTTTATTGCATTACTCAATGGCATCACTAGACCTCCTGGATCGGACCTGTACATGCAATTAAACATTTTATACCTCCTTGCTAAAATGTGAACCTGGTCCTCAGTATCCATTTTAGGTAATGCTGTCTGTGATTAGGGCATTGTGATATACTGTAAGTGCTAGTTCTTCCTCTAAAGAATTTTACTTTCCTCCTGATCTGAGTCCTGCAAAGACCGCTTGCAGCTAATTGATTTGTAAAAAAAAAAAAAAAGTGTCAATGAATATTTTAACAGAAAATGTTTTTCAACAACCAAAAACATTTCATGGTGTCAATAAATATTTACTTAATATTGATTACTGAAAAACTGAAAAAATTACCTTTTGATTTTGGGAAATTTGTGAAATTTAATGTTAAAAACTTTGTATCTGTAGATGTTTTGTTATCATCAGATGCATAAAGTAGTATGGTTGATTGCCAACTGTCAGACAGAATGTCTTTTTCAGGATCATGTGTGCTTGCTATGACTCCAATGTTACTATTGTTGATCGACTTATTATCATCCATGTATATTTGTGTGGAAATGTGTACATCACCTGCAAACAAAAAACAACCCCCCCCAAAAAAAAAACAAAAACACATACATATAAACACAGAGGAGGGTAACTAAGAATTAGTATTTACAAAAAGAGGGGTAAAAGGGATTAATAATTAAAATACATTGCATTCAATGGGACATGACGTGGATTTACATTTACTACAATCAACATTTATTTTTTTGAATGGAGAGGGGTTAATAATATCTATTTTAGTTCCACAGGTGTATATGGCAATTTAATCTCATGGGGAGCTATCCAACTGCTTCTGCTCTGTGGCTATTGAGAAGATATCAAACAATTTGCTGAAGGTTAAAATGAATGAAATACAGTAGTTTATCAGCTATTTGTATCTATGAAGCTTATTACAATGTTGAGATGCTACTAATTGCCTCAGGAAGAGTCAAGTTAAAATATCCAAAACTATTTCATTTTCGAAAGTTGTAACGATATCACTACCTATAAGGAAGACTGAGTGCAGCAGCAAACAAAACACCATTTTATGTTAGTTCCTGACTAACAGGGGACCCCCTAATGGGTTCCCCAATACAAACAGGTAGCACATTTACCTTTTGGTGTTCTATCAGCAGTCAGACATTTCACCAAGCAGCAGGCTCTCACAACAGATTACTAAAATTAGTTGATGCAAAAATGAATACACCCCACAACAAAACGACTACATCTAGTATTTGACTATGACTAGTATGGACTACACCTCCATAATTTGTAAGGACAGCACCAAGTCTTCAAGGCATAGAATGAACAGTTTGGCGACATATTGCAACATCTATCTTTTTCCAGTTTTCAAGAACGACCTCTTTCAGAGCCTGGATACTGGATGGAGAGTGATGCTCAACTTGTCTCTTCAGAATTCCCCATAGGTGTTCAGCTGGGTTCAGATCAGGAGACATACTTGGCCACTGAATCACGTTCACCTTATTATTTTTCAGAAATGCAACAGTGACCTTAGATGTGTGTTTTGGATCATTGTCATGTTAGAAAAGTACACGACGACCAAGGGCACGGAATGATGGTAGCAGTAGTATCTTCTCTTTCAATATAGAGCAGTACATCTGTGAATTCATGATACCATCAATAAAATGCAGCTCCCAACACCAGCAGCAGTCATGCAGCCCCACAGAAGGGCACTGCCACCACCATGTTTCACTGTAGGCACCATATATTTTTCTTCGTACTCTTCACCTTTGCGACACCATACAGTTTTGAAGCCTTCCATTCCAAAAAACATTTATCTTGGTCTCATCACTCCAAAGTACAGAGTCCCAGTAGTTTTCTTCTTTTTTGGCATGGGCCCTGGCAAATTCTAGGCAGGCTTTTTTGTGCATGGGCTTTAGGAGTGGCTTCCTTCATGGAAGACACCCATGCCAGCCATTCCTCTGCAGTATACTCCTTTTTGTGTCACGGGAAGCAAGCACTCCAGTTTGGCTTTCTACTTCTTTAGCTAACTGCAGTGAACTTGCATGGCGATTTTCTTCAACCCTTCTCATCCGAAGACACTGCTATGGGGGTGTTAACTTCCGTGGATGGCTTGAATGTCTCTGTGTGATGGTTGCAGTTCCATCTTTCTTACATTTTTTTATCACTTGTGCTACAGTATTCTGACTGATAAGTAAAGCTTTGCTGATCTTCTTGTAGACTTAACCTTTCTTGTGTAAAAAAATGATTTTCTTTCTCAGGCCTTGTAACATTTCTCTTCCATGTGGTGCCAATGCTGACAGCATTAAATGGGAAGGGGTTTTCTTTGTTAAGTAACGCCCTTTTATAAGCAACTGTCTGCTGGACACGTGTTTAATGAATAATTAGACTCACATGTAGTTGGGTGTATTTATTGGGTGTATTCATTTTTGCAACATGGTCTTGAATGAATTTGTAAGGAAAAATACTTTTTTTTGTGTGCGCAAATTAACAAATCTTGTTTGCAATCAACGGCCCACATTTATGGGAGTATTTTGGAGTATAGTGTACCATAGAAAATGTTGATTCTGAAAGAAAAGTAAAGGTTTTCTGACAAATCTGTTGGGGTGTCCTGTATTTAAGCTGATCACTGTATACACACACACACACACATATATAACATACATATATACACACACACATATACACATAATATATGCAATTTATTAAATAAATACAATTAAATTGAACTGGCCAAGAAATAAAATCTAAAAAAAATACTATTTGAGCAGCTATATTATTTATAAAGCAAAGTGACATGACTAATATCAAATCAAAACATGTTTGATAAAAAAAGCCGTCTGCATTATTAGGTATTGTATCTGGATAGTAACAGTGACAGAGATGTAGGAGATGAATGCCTTAATCATATGAAAAATATTTGTGGGTATTTATTAGCCAGATTAATTATTATACCAGCCACTGTAGCAACAGTGAGCAAACTAAGCAACTATGAGGTTGATTTACTAAAACTGGAGAGTGAAAAAACTAATGTAGCTGTCCATGGTAGCTAATCAGCTTCTAACTTCGGCTTGTTGATTTAAGCATTGACAATAAAACATGGAAGCTGATTGGTTTCTATGCAGAGCTACACCAGATTTCCCACTCTCCAGTTTTAGTAAATCAACCCCTGTGTTTCAGTTTATTCACAGAACATTAAGGGATCCCCACTGCCAGCAAAAGGTCAAGGGCCACAAAACATGACTTTATAGTGAAATGTTTATGAAACTATTCAAAGTTTAGCTGCCAGATCATACCACATGAACAGGAAACTAAACTTTTAACATGTGGCTATTTAAATTATTCTGTAGAAAACATGGAATTTCCCAAGGCTGCAAATGCTGAAAGGCAAAAAATAATAAATGCCCCGCATTTGCAGAAAAAATGTGCATTGATTATTTTTTGCAAATGAGCCTGCAAATCATTACAACTAGAGATGAGCGAATCGAACTTGGCGAAGTGGAATTCGTTTCGAAGATTAGGAAAAATTCGATTCGCGCCGACTTAGAGACACAGAATTGTTACTCAGGGACACAGAATTGTTACTCAGGGACACAGAACTGTTACTCAGGGACAGACACAGAATTGTTACTGAGGGACACAGAATTGTTACTGAGGGACACAGAATTGTTACTCAGGGACAGACACAGAATTGTTACTGAGGGACACAGAATTGTTACTCAGGGACACAGAATTGTTACTCAGGGACACAGAATTGTTACTCAGGGACACAGAACTGTTACTGAGGGACACAGAATTGTTACTGAGGGACACAGAATTGTTACTCAGGGACACAGAATTGTTACTCAGGGACAGACACAGAATTGTTACTGAGGGACACAGAATTGTTACTCAGGGACACAGAATTGTTACTCAGGGACACAGAACTGTTACTCAGGGACACAGAACTGTTACTCAGGGACACAGAACTGTTACTCAGGGACACAGAATCGCTACTGAGGGACACAGAATTGTTACTCAGGGACACAGAATTGTTACTCAGGGACACAGAATTGTTACTCAGGGACACAGAATTGTTACTCAGGGACAGACACAGAATTGTTACTGAGGGACACAGAATTGTTACTGAGGGACACAGAATTGTTACTCAGGGACAGACACAGAACTGTTACTCAGGGACACAGAACTGTTACTCAGGGACACAGAACTGTTACTCAGGGACACAGAACTGTTACTCAGGGACAGACACAGAATTGTTACTGATGGACACAGAATTGTTACTGAGGGACACAGAATTGTTACTGAGGGACACAGAATTGTTACTGAGGGACAGACACAGAATTGTTACTGAGGGGCACAGAATTGTTACTGAGGGACACAGAATTGTTACTCAGGGACAGACACAGAATTGTTACTGAGGGACACAGAATTGTTACTGAGGGACACAGAATTGTTACTCAGGGACAGACACAGAATTGTTACTGAGGGACACAGAATTGTTACTCAGGGACACAGAATTGTTACTCAGGGACACAGAACTGTTACTCAGGGACACAGAATTGTTACTCAGGGACACAGAACTGTTACTCAGGGACACAGAACTGTTACTCAGGGACACAGAATTGTTACTGAGGGACACAGAATTGTTACTGAGGGACACAGAATTGTTACTGAGGGACACAGAATTGTTCCTCAGGGACAGACACAGAATTGTTACTTAGGGACACAGAATTGTTACTGAGGGACACAGAATTGTTACTGAGGGACACAGAATTGTTACTCAGGGACAGACACAGAATTGTTACTCAGGGACACAGAATTGTTACTCAGGGACACAGAACTGTTACTCAGGGACAGACACAGAATTGTTACTGAGGGACACAGAATTGTTACTCAGGGACACAGAATTGTTACTCAGGGACACAGAATTGTTACTGAGGGACACAGAACTGTTACTCAGGGACACAGAACTGTTACTCAGGGACACAGAATTGTTACTCAGGGACACAGAATTGTTACTGAGGGACACAAAATTGTTACTGAGGGACACAGAATTGTTACTCAGGGACAGACACAGAATTGTTACTGAGGGACACAGAATTGTTACTGAGGGACACAGAATTGTTACTCAGGGACAGACACAGAATTGTTACTGAGGGACACAGAATTGTTACTCAGGGACACAGAATTGTTACTCAGGGACACAGAATTGTTACTCAGGGACACAGAACTGTTACTCAGGGACACAGAACTGTTACTCAGGGACACAGAATTGTTACTGAGGGACACAGAATTGTTACTGAGGGACACAGAATTGTTACTGAGGGACACAGAATTGTTCCTCAGGGACAGACACAGAATTGTTACTTAGGGACACAGAATTGTTACTGAGGGACACAGAATTGTTACTGAGGGACACAGAATTGTTACTCAGGGACAGACACAGAATTGTTACTCAGGGACACAGAATTGTTACTCAGGGACACAGAACTGTTACTCAGGGACACAGAACTGTTACTCAGGGACACAGAATTGTTACTCAGGGACACAGAACTGTTACTCAGGGACACAGAATTGTTACTCAGGGACAGACACAGAATTGTTACTGAGGGACACAGAATTGTTACTGAGGGACACAGAATTGTTACTGAGGGACACAGAATTGTTACTCAGGGACAGACACTGAATTGTTACTGAGGGACACAGAATTGTTACTCAGGGACACAGAATTGTTACTCAGGGACACAGAATTGTTACTGAGGGACACAGAACTGTTACTCAGGGACACAGAACTGTTACTCAGGGACACAGAATTGTTACTCAGGGACACAGAATTGTTACTGAGGGACACAAAATTGTTACTGAGGGACACAGAATTGTTACTCAGGGACAGACACAGAATTGTTACTGAGGGACACAGAATTGTTACTGAGGGACACAGAATTGTTACTGAGGGACACAGAATCGTTGAATTAAAGAGTATGTCAGACAACACGCAGAGGAGTGGCAGAGGAGGCAATGTTTCAGGAGCGAGCAGACGTGGCAGCAGAGGAAGGGGTCGAGGCAGCACTAGTCGCAGCCAGAGGCCAGTGCTCACGGTGTCATCCAGCGGTCGTGTCTCCACCGACAACCCTGCCGTCATCGATTGGTTGGCTCGGTCGTCTTCCTCTTCCCAGGTCACCTCTGACACCTACAGCCAACGGTCGGTGGGTACGTCAGACACAACCGTTAGTTGGCATGGCCCGGGAGCAAGCCCACTGAAATCACGTGTCCTCTACCTGCCCCTGTCCTTTGGTGTTCCCTTACCAAGCGAAGTATTGCATGCTGTGGGCTCAGCCCCACTGTACAGTGAGGAAGAGCTAACAGAGGGCGGTCAGGAACGGGGGGAGACATCCGCCTCTTCAGCAGCCAGGCGAAGAAGTACTGGCGAGGAGAGTGGCTCGGTAGCCGGTCTAGAGACAGGTCTGTCTCCTGACCCACACGCAGCCGAGGGGGCTAGTAGTGAGGCGGAGACCCTAATTGATGATGATGAGGCTGATCGCACTTGGCAGCCTTGTCGTCATCAGGCTATTGCTTCCGCATCATCAGGAGAAGAGGGTGCCAGCTTGGCAGCGAGCAAAACAGTCGGTGGGTTGCCCAGGAGGCAGCAGGGTCGCAGCAGTGTCAGTGGAGGCAAACGGCCACGGAGTAGAGCACCAGCTCCACTGCAGCCTACCACCATGGCCAGTAGTGGTGCCGGTGTGCACGGAGGAAGTAGCAGTCAGCCAGTGAGGAGTAGCGGGGGCAAAGTTTCCTACTCGGCGGTGTGGCAATTTTTCGTCAAGCCGCCCGAGGAAGTAAACGTAGCCGTATGTCGACTATGTGGCCAGAAAGTCAAGCGTGGCCAGGGGGCCCATGTTGGGACTACAGCGTTGCGTCAGCATATGCAGCGTCGCCATTCGGTGGCCTGGGAAAACCGTGATAAAGATACGGCGGTTCTGCCTGCCCCAGCCCCCGCTCCATCACCCGCTCCGTTACTTGCTCCGTCACCCGACGTCAATCGCCCTCTATCAGCCAGTCAAGGCTCCAACACCTCTGCTGAGGGGAGTTGTCGCTCGTTGCCATCTTCCGCTCGTTCAGATGCTCCTTCTTCTGCTACTCCTCTTCACGGATTCCGTCAGCAGTCTTTCTTGGAATCCGTTTCCAAGAGACAACAGTTTGCGAGCACGCACCCGACGGTGCAAAAGCTGAACGTCCTCCTGTCCAAGTTGCTGGTGCTGCAGTCCCTCCCTTTCCAAGTGGTGGACTCAGCACCTTTCCGAGAAATGATGGCTTGTGCCGCGCCACGGTGGAGAGTGCCAAGCCGGCATTTCTTCGCCAAAAAGGCAGTGCCAGCCCTGCATTCACATGTAGAAGAGATGGTGGGCCAGTCTTTGAGCATGTCGGTCTCTGCCAAAGTGCACGGCAGCGCCGACGTGTGGAGCTGTAACTACGGTCAGGGACAGTACATGTCATTTACGGCCCACTGGGTGAACGTGGTGCCGGCACAGCCGCACCAGCAACTTGGACAGGTCACGCCGCTTTTGCCTCCACGTTTGCACGTCCTTGGTCCAGAAAAGATGTCCGCCTCTACCACCTCTTCTTCCGCCGTGTCCTCAGCCGCCACCCCCGTGCCAAGTCCCATTACCCGACCGGCATATCACATGTGCAGGGCGCAACGGTGTCACGCTGTGCTGCACCTGGTATGCCTTGGCGAACGTAGTCACACAGGGGAGGAACTTCTGAGTGTAATGAACAGAGAAATCGACAGATGGCTCTCTCCGCGCAAACTGAAAATCGGAACCATGTTGACCGACAACGGAAAGAACATGGTGTCTGCTCTGCGTCAAGGAAGGTTGTGCCATGCGCCATGCATGGCTCACGTGTTCAATCTGGTTGTCAAGCGGTTCCTAAAATCCACCATCCCACTGCAAGACATCCTTAAAATGTCACGTAAACTTTGCATGCATTTCAGCCATTCCTACACCGCAAAGCACACCCTCCTTGAGCTGCAGCGGCAGAACGGAATTCCACAGCATCGCCTGATCTGCGACGTTGCAACAAGGTGGAATTCAACCCTACATATGTTAGACCGCCTTTACGAACAGCGAAAGGCCATCACCGATTTCCTGATGTTACAAGCGGATAAAGGTACTCCCCTGTGTAACTTAGATGTCAGCCATTGGCAGCTCATGCGTGACACCTGCCGCTTGCTCAGGCCCTTTGAGGAGGCCACGCTATTCGTGAGTCGGCAGGACTATGGGATGAACGACGTCATTCCTCTGTTGCACGTCCTGGAACAAATGCTGTTAACAATGGCTGGTCAGGGTGCGGTAGACGTGGCGCACAGATCTCAACGCCACATGACCCCTGTGGGGGCAGGGCAGGAAGAAGAGGAGGAGGTAGAGGAGGACATTGGTGCTCAGGAATTATTGAGTGAAATGGGTGGTTTTTCCACTCAGCGGACAGGAGTGGAGGAGCAGGAGCATCTGGTAGAGGAGGAGGAGGAGGAGACAGAGGACCCAGACGCACCGTGGCAGTATGCTGTGGAGATGGAGGCAGGGAGTCCCTCGCATTCTTTGGCACAAATGGCCCATAGCATGCTCGGTTGCTTGCGTAGCGACAGCCGAATAATAACCATCAGACAGAGGGATGACTTTTGGCTGTCCACCTTGTTGGACCCTCGCTACCGTTCAAAAATGGTGGCCTTTTTCACACCTGCTGAGAGGGAGGCCAAAATAACGTACTATAAAAACCACCTATGTAGTCAGTTGGTCTCTGCCTTTCTGCGCCAACGTCCATCCTCAGACACTGTGGGCCCTGTGCGCTCGCGTTCCGCTGCCATGGCAGCAGGGGAGGGGTGGGGTGGTAGGAGCAGTGGCAGCTCCACCAGCAGCGGCTGCCTCAGTCTGCAGTCGATGATGAGTAGCTTTCTTCACCAGTGCAGTGAGGAAACTACTAACCAGCAGCAGCAGCAGCAGCATCAGGTGGACCTGGAGCAGGACCTCAAACAACAGGCTTGGGCCTACTTGGACAGCACCCTGCCAACCGAGGTAGACAATCCCCTTGACTACTGGGCAACGAAACTTGACCTTTGGCCCCAACTAGCTGAATTTGCCCTTGAAAGGCTGTCATGCCCGGCCAGTAGCGTGGCATCGGAGCGCGTGTTTAGTGCGGCAGGAGGTATTGTAACTCCGCGGAGGACACGACTGTCCACCCAAAGTGTGGAGAGACTCACGTTTGTGAAAATGAATCAGGCGTGGATTAGTCTGGATTTCAAACCACCAGTTCCTGACACAACTGACTAAATCCGCCATGAATCATGCCCCAAACATGTTATTATTTTTAACATAGGCCTCTGTATGGCCTTCAATTTAAGCTGCTTACGCTTCGCCACTCTGCCATGGGCCCCTGTACCGCCTCCTCTTGCTGCTGCCAGGTCCAGAGTGTCTCATAGGTCCCTGTACGGCCTCCCATTGCTGCTGTCTCCATCGCCACACTCTGCCATGTGCCACTTTCAGGTCTCCTCACACTGCTGGTGGGTTCCATTTTGTCATAGGGTGCGGGCAGATTACGGGCCTGGCAGCAGCAATGGGAGGCCCGTAATCTGCCAGCACCCTATGACAAAATGGAACCCACCAGCAGTGTGAGGAGACCTGAAAGTGGCACATGGCAGAGTGTGGCGATGTTATTATTTTTAACATAGGCCTCTGTATGGCCTTCAATTTAAGCTGCTTACGCTTCGCCACTCTGCCATGGGCCCCTGTACCGCCTCCTCATGCTGCTGCCAGGCCCGTAATCTGTCATGGGTCCCTGTACGGCCTCCCATTGCTGCTGTCTCCATCGCCACACTCTGCCATGTGCCACTTTCAGGTCTCCTCACACTGCTGGTGGGTTCCATTTTGTCATAGGGTGCTGGCAGATTACGGGCCTCCCATTGCTGCTGCCAGGCCCGTAATCTGCCACGGGGCCCCCGTACCGCCTCCTCATGCTGCTGCCAGGTCCAGAGTGTCTCATGGGTCCCTGTACGGCCTCCCATTGCTGCTGTCTCCATCGCCACACTGTGCCATGTGCCACTTTCAGGTCTCCTCACACTGCTGGTGGGTTCCATTTTGTCATAGGGTGCTGGCAGATTACGGGCCTCCCATTGCTGCTGCCAGGCCCGTAATCTGCCATGGGCCCCCGTACCGCCTCCTCATGCTGCTGCCAGGTCCAGAGTGTCTCATGGGTCCCTGTACGGCCTCCCATTGCTGCTGTCTCCATCGCCACACTCTGCCATGTGCCACTTTCAGGTCTCCTCACACTGCTGGTGGGTTCCATTTTGTCATAGGGTGCTGGCAGATTACGGGCCTCCCATTGCTGCTGCCAGGCCCGTAATCTGCCATGGGCCCCCGTACCGCCTCCTCATGCTGCTGCCAGGTCCAGAGTGTCTCATGGGTCCCTGTACGGCCTCCCATTGCTGCTGTCTCCATCGCCACACTCTGCCATGTGCCACTTTCAGGTCTCCTCACACTGCTGGTGGGTTCCATTTTGTCATAGGGTGCTGGCAGATTACGGGCCTCCCATTGCTGCTGCCAGGCCCGTAATCTGTCATGGGCCCCTGTACCGCCTCCTCTTGCTGCTGCCAGGCCCGTAATCTGTCATGGGTCCCTGTACGGCCTCCCATTGCTGCTGTCTCCATCGCCACACTCTGCCACGTGCCACTTTCAGGTCTCCTCACACTGCTGGTGGGTTCCATTTTGTCATAGGGTGCTAGCAGATTATGGGCCTCCCATTGCTGCTGCCAGGCCCGTAATCTGCCATGGGCCCCTGTACCGCCTCCTCATGCTGCTGCCAGGCCCGTAATCTGTCATGGGTCCCTGTACGGCCTCCCATTGCTGCTGTCTCCATCGCCACACTCTGCCATGTGCCACTTTCAGGTCTCCTCACACTGCTGGTGGGTTCCATTTTGTCATAGGGTGCTGGCAGATTACGGGCCTCCCATTGCTGCTGCCAGGCCCGTAATCTGTCATGGGCCCCTGTACCGCCTCCTCATGCTGCTGCCAGGTCCAGAGTGTGTCATGGGTCCCTGTACGGCCTCCCATTGCTGCTGTCACCATCGCCACACTCTGCCATGTGCCACTTTCAGGTCTCATCACACTGCTGGTGGGTTCCATTTTGTCATAGGGTGCTGGCAGATTACGGGCCTCCCATTGCTGCTGCCAGGCCCGTAATCTGCCATGGGCCCCTGTACCGCCTCCTCATGCTGCTGCCAGGCCCGTAATCTGTCATGGGTCCCTGTACGGCCTCCCATTGCTGCTGTCTCCATCGCCACACTCTGCCATGTGCCACTTTCAGGTCTCCTCACACTGCTGGTGGGTTCCATTTTGTCATAGGGTGCTGGCAGATTACGGGCCTCCCATTGCTGCTGCCAGGCCCGTAATCTGCCATGGGCCCCCGTACCGCCTCCTCATGCTGCTGCCAGGTCCAGAGTGTCTCATGGGTCCCTGTACGGCCTCCCATTGCTGCTGTCTCCATCGCCACACTCTGCCATGTGCCACTTTCAGGTCTCCTCACACTGCTGGTGGGTTCCATTTTGTCATAGGGTGCTAGCAGATTACGGGCCTCCCATTGCTGCTGCCAGGCCCGTAATCTGCCATGGGCCCCCGTACCGCCTCCTCATGCTGCTGCCAGGTCCAGAGTGTCTCATGGGTCCCTGTACGGCCTCCCATTGCTGCTGTCTCCATCGCCACACTCTGCCATGTGCCACTTTCAGGTCTCCTCAAACTGCTGGTGGGTTCCATTTTGTCATAGGGTGCTGGCAGATTACGGGCCTCCCATTGCTGCTGCCAGGCCCGTAATCTGCCATGGGCCCCCGCACCGCCTCCTCATGCTGCTGCCAGGCCCGAAATCTGTCATGGGTCCCTGTACGGCCTCCCATTGCTGCTGTCTCCATCGCCACACTCTGCCATGTGCCACTTTCAGGTCTCCTCACACTGCTGGTGGGTTCCATTTTGTCATAGGGTGCTGGCAGATTACGGGCCTCCCATTGCTGCTGCCAGGCCCGTAATCTGCCATGGGCCCCCGTACCGCCTCCTCATGCTGCTGCCAGGTCCAGAGTGTCTCATGGGTCCCTGTACGGCCTCCCATTGCTGCTGTCTCCATCGCCACACTCTGCCATGTGCCAATTTCAGGTCTCCTCACACTGCTGGTGGGTTCCATTTTGTCATAGGGTGCTGGCAGATTACGGGCCTCCCATTGCTGCTGCCAGGCCCGTAATCTGCCATGGGCCCCCGTACCGCCTCCTCATGCTGCTGCCAGGTCCAGAGTGTCTCATGGGTCCCTGTACGGCCTCCCATTGCTGCTGTCTCCATCGCCACACTCTGCCATGTGCCACTTTCAGGTCTCCTCACACTGCTGGTGGGTTCCATTTTGTCATAGGGTGCTGGCAGATTACGGGCCTCCCATTGCTGCTGCCAGGCCCGTAATCTGCCATGGGCCCCCGTACCACCTCCTCATGCTGCTGCCAGGTCCAGAGTGTCTCATGGGTCCCTGTACGGCCTCCCATTGCTGCTGTCTCCATCGCCACACTCTGCCATGTGCCACTTTCAGGTCTCCTCACACTGCTGGTGGGTTCCATTTTGTCATAGGGTGCTGGCAGATTACGGGCCTCCCATTGCTGCTGCCAGGCCCGTAATCTGCCATGGGCCCCTGTACCGCCTCCTCATGCTGCTGCCAGGTCCAGAGTGTCTCATGGGTCCCTGTACGGCCTCCCATTGCTGCTGTCTCCATCGCCACACTCTGCCATGTGCCACTTTCAGGTCTCCTCACACTGCTGGTGGGTTCCATTTTGTCATAGGGTGCTGTATGGCCTCCCATTGCTGCTGCCTCCACCGCCACACTGTGGCTCCACACTCTGGTTTTGGCCCCGTGACTGCCCAAATGAGTGAAGTGTGCGGTGATTCTAAGATCGACGGCACTCATCTGCATGTCATACTGACTGACAGTATTATTTCTCTTCCCCAGCAGACTCCAAGGGCATTTAAATTAAAGGTACAGTGTTCTGCACTAATATAAAGGCTCTCTGAAGCCTAGAAACACCCTTTTTATAAGTTAAATTCGCAGCGAATATATTCGACTCGAATCGAATTTATTCCGCGAATTCGCCGAATCAGCCGAATCGAATTTTTGAATACTTCGCTCATCTCTAATTACAACCATGATCAGAGGGTCACAGGTACAATGCACAAGCTCCTGTAGACTCTTCCCTCTAGCTTAATGTCCATACAGAGGAAATTGATGTTTGATTATGGAGTTTGGGGGGAGTGTCAATGTGGTATTGAAAAAAAGGTAACCTGAGGAAGTCATGTGCCAATCGTGACGTAAAGTGTAGAGGACGGTGACGCACTTCCGGTAGATGCCATTTTACTACACTCAAAGCCTTGCAATACACCCATAGTATGTGGGAAAACTGCTGGTATGAAATCTACAAAACTGGCCCTGGTTTAATGGTATGTACCTATGAGCTATACTGCGGGGATCACCATTTGAGGGGAGATCCAGAGCTGAGATTAAGTGGAGCTATTGGAGCCAGTTATATGTGATGCCGCATGGTGTGGAATTGGTTGCTGCATAAAGCTTTGAGGCCTTTAGTGGTCACGGTAAGGAGGTGAGGAGGCATTTTGGCCACTTATGGATGTGTTCTGAGTGTCGCACAAGCACTGAAAATATTTGGAGTGGAAATTGAAGCTCAAATATTTGCAATTTGCACAAGATTTTTTATTGTTAGTTATTTCACCTAAGTATTGAATTTTGTTATTAACACCAGTCACTTTTAGTTAGAATAGTGTACTTATTAACTACCTGCCGACCGCAGATAGCCGAATGACGGCTGCACTGCGGCCCGGCCAGTTCTGAGTGGATGTCATATGACGTCCTCCCAGAACACACTCTCCTGCGCGCCCCAGGGGGCGCGCACCCGGCGATCTCCGTGATCGCTGTGTCCTACGGACACAGTTGATCACGTGATGTGGTAAAAGGCCAATCACAGCGGCCTTTTACCACGTGATCAGCGGTGTCCAATGACACGCTGATCAGAGAGAAATGCAAGTGCCGGTTCTCGGCTGCAGTTTCCTCACGCTGTCAGATCGTGAGGAAAGTACTGCCGAGAACCGGCAGTTGTCAGAGCGGGGATCGGCACCGATCATCAAGGCACTGATGATCAGTGCCCTGATGATCGGTGCCCAGCAGTGCCACCCGCAAGTTCCGCCCACCTGTGCCCAGCAGTGCGCCCACTAGCTCCGCCCACCTGTGCCCAGCAGATCACCCACCTGTGCCCAGCACTGCACCCACCTGTGCCACTCTGCAGTGCCACCCACCTGTGCCCAGAAGTGCCACCTACCTGTGCCCAGCAGTGCCACCCACCTGTGCCCACCCACCTGTGCCCACCAGTGCCACCCACCTGTGCCCACCCACCAGTGCTGCCCACCAGTGCCACCCACCAGTCAGTGCCCAGGGGTTGTGCCAGTCAGTGCCGCCAGTCAGTGCCCAGCAGTGATGCCAGTCAGTGCCGTCTATCAGTACCCATCATCAGTGTCACCTATCAGTGCCGCCTATCAGTGCCGCCTATCAGTGCTGCATATTAGTGCCGCCTATCCGTGACACCTCATTAGTGCTGTCTATCAGTGCCGCCTATCCGTGCCACCTCATTAGTACTGCCTATCAGTGCCCTTTAGTGCTGCCTATCAGTGCCCATCAGTGCCGCCTATCAGTGCCCATCAGTGCTGCCTCATCAACGCACATCAGTGAAGGAGAAAAAATACCTGTTTGAAAAATTTTATAATAGAAACAAAGAAACTTTTTTTTTTTTTCAAATTTTTTGCACTTTTTTTATTTATAGCGCAAAAAGTAAAGTGCCCAGTGGCAATTAAATACCACCAAAAGAAAGCTCTATTTGTGAGAAAAAAATGATCAAAATTTCATATGGGTACAATGTTGCATGACCGCGCAATTGTCAATCAAAGTGCGGCAGCGCTGAAAGCTGAAAATTGGCCTGGTACATAAGGGGGTATAAGTGCCTGGTAGGCAAGTGGTTAATTAAATCACTATATATGTCCCCCACTGGGACTGTGAGGGATTTGTATTGCACTTTATTTGGGATCAATTTTATGTCATCACTTTATATGTTTGTTTGGTATTTATCAATCAATTGTTATTAGATATTTATAGCACTTATTAATTGGAGTAATTTTATTTATTTTATCACTTATATTACTCCTATTGTGTGGGGGTTCATCTGCACTGTATATAGGTCCACTTTTTTTGCACATTGTCACTTTGGAATGTCACTTATGTAGCACTTTGAAGCATAATTTATTTACTGTTATTTATTTATAGCGCTTCACCATTTGTATTTATAAAAAATCAATGTGGTAATGACCACATTTGTGTTCCACTGATACCTACAAGTCCCTCTACCACAGAAGATATATCTTATATGTATAACTTTTTTTTTTTCAGGCAAACCAATCGACAGTCAAATTATTGTCTAATAAAACAGATATTTTTCCTATTTTGAATTTCAAATGCGACTTTTGTTTAGTAAAACAGATAATTTTGAATTTTAAATGTGACTTTTTAATAAACCTTTTTCATTTGCCATGTTTTGTTGTATGAGAAATGATGAAAAACAAACATGTACCTAATAATGCCAGCAAGCCCATTACAGTTAGCACTGGTTTTCTCACCATCTGGACATGTGGGGGCTTAGTGTTGTTCATCTGGAATCTTGCTGTCAGTGTCCTCTGAATAAAGTAGTGAGGGTAATAGTTCATGAAGGCATTATCGTTACTTAGCAAGCTGTAGTTCATTCTTTGATTTTCTTTTGACAGCATGTAGTCTAAGTGTTCATCTATTACCTAAATAACAGAAATCAAAGTAGTGAAAGTGGTATAAGTAGAACAACCAAACACAGACAAAAAATAAAATAAAACTATGACATTCAGATTTACTAGTTCACATCAGATTTAAAAATGATGCTAACTTAAATGCATATCATTATATTACCTATTGTTGTATAAAGGCATCATTTACACTTTCCAAGATAAAAAAAAGTGTGTTCTGTTGCATATGAACTGATGTCAAGGAACTACAAAGTACTAAAACTAGCCTTTATTAGGCTTACTCAGCACCTAATCAGATGATGGAAAGGATCTTAGCAATACTTTGCCAGGGGTTGTCTTCCTAAGAAGATAAAGCTCACCCTGTAGTTTATACCTAATTATATAAATACAGATACACAAACAATACCAAACAAAAAAACACACGTGTTTTGGTACTTAGTACATGCACACGTTAGTGACCTACACATGCACTCATCACTAGTGTCTGCTTATGTGGATTTGCTATAAACCTTGTTGCTATATAAAGTCAACTAATATAATAAGCTAACCTTTTACTCTACACAGCATAAGGGTGAAAAAAATAGGAACATTTAGTTACTTTAAACAGTTACCCCTTGTTCCTGGATTTTCCTAGTGGAAAAAGACAGCTCCGGTGACAACTGCTCTAATAATGTCACTTGAATATTCTGGTGTCTTAACTGTGTAACATGTCTGTCTTTATCTGGCATCACTCTATGTTTCTATGTTCTATGTTTCTATCAGGGCTGTATTTACCACAAGGCAAGAAAGGCATCTGCCTAGGGCAGCATTTTTCAGGGGGGCAGAAGTGCCCCCCCCCGGAAGAAGGGATACATGCGGTATGGGAACCAGGTGGGATCTGAGAGAGGCTGCAGACTGACGCTTGTTCCCAGCGATGTGTCTCTCTTTCTCTCTCCGGGAAGGGGGGGTTGTATGTTAGTTCAAAGCTCTCTAGGGTGGGGGGGGGGCAGGTGTGTTGTTGATCAATGTTAGGTTCTCTCCATGGGGGGGGAAGGGGGGGGTGTTGGTCGGTGTCAGGCTCTCTTGCCCTGGGGGAAGGGGGGGCTTCTATTTTTTTGTTGCCTAGGGCAGCACAAAACCGAAATACCCCACAGGTTTCTATCCATGGTAACGTTTGCCTAAACTTGCCATCTTCTGCTTGATCTCTCTCCCTGGCCTTCCCTGCACTCCAGCTTCTACAAGGTCATAATGTAAAACACCGTAAAATCCCTTTAAACTGCTGCATCACTCATGTGGCACCTGTGTTGCTAATCATATCAATAAATACTCATTTTAATGATGAATATTTTCAATGATTCCCACTCTCGTGGTATCCTTGCTGGTATAATCACAACACTTCTATTAGATAGCTGCCTATCTGCGTATTCTTTTCCCCACATCTCCCTTTACAAAGGTGTCTTTTTTTTTTGCTTTTCACCTTTACTACCATGGCAGCATATGTGACATCACTCCTCCATGACTGTGATGTCGACCATCCAACTAGTGGGTCTGCCTCATCATTGGATTTTCACTTCCATTATAAAAAACAAAAAACGAGCAGACTCGATGGACTACTCGGTCTTTTTCTACCGTCACTTTTCTATGTTCTATGTTTCTATCCATGGTAACTTTCTCCTAAACTTTCCATCTTCTGCCTGATCTCTCTCCCTGGCCTTCCCTGCACTCCAACATCTATTAGGTCACAATGTAAAACACCTTAAAATCCTTTTAAACTGCTTCATCACTCATTGTATATTCATTCCCATTATCCCATTAATAAAAACAAAAAACAAGCAGACTCGATGGACTATTTGGTCTTTTTCTGCCGTCACTTTTCTATGTTTCTATGTTCTATGTTTCTATCCATGGTAACGTACACCATCAGTGGTGTACCCCAAGGTTCAGTGTTGGGACCCTTACTTTTTAATATATTTATAAATGATATAGGGTCTGAGTTTAAATATCCCATTTCAGTCTTTGCAGATGTGCAGTGGAATAATGTATTTACAGGATGTCTCCAACTTACAAGCCGACCTCAATGCACTGTTTAATTGGGCAACTATGTGACAAATGAGGTTTAATGTTGATAAATGTAAGGTTTTGCACTTGGGGCTAAGAAAATGCATGCATCATACATACTAGGGGGGGTACAACTGGGAGAATCAATGGTGGAGAAGGATCTGGGAGTTCTGGTAGATCACAAGCTTAATAATGGCATGCAATGCCAAGCTGCGGTTTCTAAAGTGAGAGAGAGAGAGATATCATATTACCCCTGTACAAATCATTAGTAAGACCTCATCTGGAATATGTAATTCAGTTTTGGGCACCAATTCACAACAAGAACATTGGGGAACTTGAGAAAGTACAGAGAAGGGCAACTAAACTGATAAGAGGCATGGAGGAGATCAGCTATGAGGAAAGATTAGAGGAACTGAATTTATTCTCTCTTGAGAAGAGGAGATTAAGGGGGGATATGATCAACATGTATAAATACATCAGTGGTTCATATAGTGAACTCTGTGTAGAGTTATTCACCCTGAGGTCATCACAGAGGACAAGGGGGCACTCTTTACATCTGGAGGAAAAGAAATTTAATCTCCAAATACAGAAAGGT
The DNA here is from genome assembly GCF_062004578.1 of Staurois parvus. NCBI lineage: Eukaryota > Metazoa > Chordata > Amphibia > Anura > Ranidae > Staurois > Staurois parvus. The sequence goes on from NW_028317882.1 coordinate 718,003, forward strand.
TTCATCACAGTGAGAGCTGTGAAAATGTGGAATAGACTCCCTGTTAGGATCCGCCAGGCGGAGCCCTCCGTCTGCCAGCTGGTAGACCTACCCAGAGCGTGGGGTCTAAGCCCGGGCTGTGCTTTCACCAGGGCCCCTGATGGTGGGGATGGACTTGAAACAGTCCCGGGCCAGGTCACGACCTCTGAGCGGGCCACCAGCGGCCGAGGAGGCCTCCGGGGATGTATGTAGGTACCAGGAGAGCCAGCTGTGAAGAGGATGGCGGCCCCAGCAGGGTGGTACAGATAGTGGCCCCGTGGGGTAAGCGAGGTACCGAATCGGCGGGCTAGGAGTAGTCGGGTCACACGCAGGGTCAGCCAGGTAAATCAATCCGTAGGAACAGTCGGGATAAGCCGAGTCAAAACGCAGGAGCAGGCAGAATAGTCAGAACAAAGCCGGGTCAATCACAGGAGCGGGTAGAATAGTCAGAACAAAGCCGGGTCAATCACAGGGGCAGGCAGCGTAGTCAGGGTCAAAAAACAGGGTCACAGCAGGAGCAGGTATTCAGGATCACATATAGACCTTGCGGCAATTTGTGACAGTGCAGGGCATCTTTAAATAGTGCGCCCTGAACTGTCATTGGCTGGCTAGGACGCGCCCCCGGCTGTCATTGGACGCCTGAGGCGCGCCCGCGGTTTCTACTGCGCATGCGCGGCGTCCTGTCAGCCGCGGCTCGCCGGGACCTAGTTCCTGTGTCCCGGCGTGATCTGCCGCCAATGCGCATGCGCGGGGGACAGAGCCGCGATTGCGGCAGATGGAGCCGGGATCCCTGACACTCCCTCAAGAGTTGGTTCTGGCCAGCTCAGTGGATTGCTTCAAAAAAGGCCTGGATTCTTTCTTAGATACACAGAATATAACTGGATACTAACATTTATAGGTAAAGTTGATCCAGGGAATATCTGATTGACTCTCAGGGGATCAGGAAGAAATTTTATTCCCAGCAGGAGCAAATTGGATCATGCTTTGCTGTTTTTTTTTGCCTTCCTCTGGATCACCTGTGGATGTAGGATTATAACTTTTTTTTTCTTTCTATGGTTGAACTGGATGGACTTTTGCCTTTTTTCAGCAAGACAACTATGTAACTATGTATGTAACTTTCACCTAAACTTTTCATCTTCTGCCTGATCTCTCTCCCTGGCCTCTGCACTCCAACTTCTATAAGGTCATAATGTAAAACACCATAAAATCCCTTTAAACTGCTTCATCACTCATATGGCACCTGTGTTTCTGATCATATCAATAATTACTCTAATTTTATTGGTAAATATTTTCAATTATTCCCACTCTCATGCTATCATTTCTGGTATAATCACTTCACTTCTATTAGATAGCTGCCTATCTGTGGCTTCTTTTCCCCACGTCTCCCTTTAAAAAGGTGTCTTTTTTTTCACTTTTCACCTTTACTACCATGGCAGCATATGTGACATCACCCCTCCATGACTGTGGTGTCGACCATCCAACCAGTGGGTCTGCCTCATCATTGTATATAGGAACTGACTTGAACGTTGGAAAGTGTGTTTGAATTTCAGAAACAGTGTTGATTTCTTGCTCCAAAATGGGAAATGATCTTCCACCTCCCTGCAACAATTGAAAGAAGAAAAAAACAAGTAGAAGGTAGAAACTAAACATAATCTATTAGACCAAGCAATGTAGCTGTATAACCACAAGAGGGCATTAAACTATAAGCATAGCAGGTAGGTTTCTGATGAAAGCCATTTCATGTTTCATTTACACACATTAATTAACATTAAACAAGGAAGCTGGAACCTATCACAGGTGTGTCCATGCCAACCACAGGGTGTTAGAGTAGGACAAACAAAATGAAATCACTTCCGAGCTCGAACATTCCCAAAACCATTGGGCAGTGGAGGCCCGAGTGGGTTGATCAATTTAGAATAGGCGCATACCGTACATTTACAGGTTCCATCCAAATGCATAGACTGAAAATAATCAAACCCAAAACTGCTGGATTGTTAAAGCATTAACTATACTGGGTGTAAAATGTTAGAGATTTATTGAGCAAAATTCAGCCAGCATTACAAATCACTGATTATGGCATGCATGTCAAACATATAAAGAAAGTCAGATGTGCTGGAAAATAGAACATCTTTTTCAATGTTCTGACTGGAGCCATCAGAAAACACCTTTTTTTTTTCTTTTTTTGGATAACTAGAAAATGATCAGACCCTCTATCAGTGTTTCTATGTTGCCATCTCTAACCTATTTATGGATGTCATGCTCTGTGCTAGAGACACAACAGGAAGCAAAGAGGAATCTCTGGAATGAAAGAAAACTTCAGCGGAACTGTCTATTCTTCTAATGCCACCAAAGAAAGAATTATCCTCTATCTCTGTTCTGGTGACAACTGCAACATGTTGTTTTTCTCATCAATTTCTGTTCTAGTGAGAATGGTCACTAAGATAGGATGGTATAAAGATGAATTCCAAGTATGGCTTTTTTGTATAGTTACATTGGTCCAGTTTGGACAAAGTATGTATGTGCGATACCTGTGAGATTCTTGTGGAAGTAGAACATCACTGTAGATCGCGGTCTTCCAGGTCCAATGCCAAGCAGCTGCCATTCTGCATAATGAACACAGAGAGTTGCTCACTAAACGTGGGTGCCACTCACAGAATGCCTTTCATTTTACTTCATAGTGGTAACTACTACAGTGATTTGTGGCTTCCATAGTGATCCCACAGGTACGGTATACATGTACTTGCACTGGTCCAAGGTGGATCAACAAACTTATGCAAAAAAAAAAATCCATACCTGGAATTCAGCTGTAATCTCCTCAGCACAGAACCTAGAGCAGGGGTGTCCAACCTGTGGCCCATGGGTTGCATGCTGCCCAAGAGGGCTATGAATGCGGCCCAGCTCAAAGTCGTAAACTTACTTAAAAATGTTCATTTTTTGGGGGGGATATTTTGTAAAACTAAATTTACACTTAGCATAAACATGCACCCAAAGTAAAATTTGACAGTGTCTCCTAACTGGACTTTTAGAAGTTTTATCTTCCTAAAGAAAAATCTCCCACTCTTCACAATCATGCCTTATTCATGTTATCAGTTTTCGGCAGCAACTATATTTGCGAGCAACTATTGTCAAGAATGAAGTGCACAAAGGGCAAATTAGAACCAAACTATCTGATAAGCACCTTGAGTATTCATTGAGAATTGCTACTATATCCTAGACTCCCATCTGTCCTTTCAGCCCCAAATCCAATCGCTCTCCAAATCTTGTAGACTTCACCTCCGCAAAATCTCCAAGATACGCCTGTTCTTAACCTCGGAAACCACTAAGCAGCTTATTCTTTCCCTGGTTATATCTCACCTTGACTATTGTAACTCCCTCCTCATTGGCCTACCTCATCGCAGGCTATCCCCTCTTCAGTCTATCATGAATGCTGCTGCCGGACTCATCCACCTTACTAACCGTTCTGTATCTGCCATCCCTCTCTGCCAATCCCTCCACTGGCTTCCCATTGCCCAACAGATAAAATTCAAAACATTAACAATAACATATAAAGCCATTTATTACTCTGCCCCAAATTACATCACCAATATTGTCTCCAAATATCACCCAAACCGTACTCTCTGCTCCTCGCATGACCTCTTGCTCTCTAGCTCCCTTGTCTCCTCCTCCCATGCTTGTCTCCAGGACTTCTCCAAAGATTCCCCCATCCTCTGGAACTCTCTACCCCAATCTATCAGACTATCGTCTACTCTGCTCACTTTTAGGCAATCTCTGAAAACCTATCTCTTCAGGGAAGCCTTTCCTACCCTCAGCTAATACTGGAATCTTCTACTCTTCCAACCAGTCCATCCCCCACAGTTACTACCTTTTGTACCACTAGCCCCTCCCTCCTAGATTGTAAGCTCCAAGGAGCAGGGCCCTCCTATCCCTCTTGTATTGAACTGTATTGTTGCTGTATTGTCTCCCATTATATTGTAAAGTGCTGAGAAAACTATTGGTGCTATGTAAATCCTGTATAATAATATAACAATAATAACTACATCCATCAAAGCCGGTTATTGATGCATTAGTTTATCAAAAACAGTGTCAAATATTGCACTAGTTTTATGTTGCCCTCTTTTACTTATATAATTAAAAATATTACAAAGTTGAAGTGAAGTTTTATTACTCAGATAGGTACATTATCTATATCAATGATCGTTAACTTGTGATCTGCCTGACTTTTTCTGCTCATCAGCTATCCTTATTGATAATGTATTTCATGTGTGGCCAAGGACAATTCCTTTTCTTCCAATGTGGCTCAGGAATGGCAAAAGATTGGACACCCCTGACCTACAGCAACAAAACATTTTCTATATTCTATCCAAAACCTTTTTAAAAAGTGACTGTATGTCAAGATAAACCCATCTACTGGGTCTCAGGATCACCAGTTATAAACGATATGATGTGTCTGAAGACTGGCAGACAAGATTATCCATTTTCACTTAACACTTAATACACCACAAACATGATATGCATTCTGCACTAAAACCAGTCATCTGCAGTCAACCATCTGTATTTTTCCATCTGGGCTTACAATTTGTTATGAATAAATGTGTATATACAAGTTAGGAAAGAAAAAGGGGCAACTGGGACAAAAAGGAGTAATTTACATCTTTCTAAAAGCTATTCTCAAACTTGTTTTAAGAAACCAGTGCTGTACTGTAAAGGCATTGTGCGGTGACTGGCATTCTTTTGCATTGGCGTCAGGAGTGTTTAGTGATGCAGCTCCATCACAGCTGCTGGTCTCATTCTAGCATCCTGGGTTTGGTTGTGATACATTCTCCCTGTCTATCTGTCCACCTGCAAGGTGATTGATGAGACCAGTCTATGGGTGGAGACCAAACCCGGTTTACGCCAGCCAAACCTGCAGTCTCATGCTTGTGATATTGCATTTGTAACACATGCTCCAAACTCCCTGCTTGTCTGCCCTGTTCCTGTGCCTGCTAGTTTTGATTCCCTCATTGATGACTTTGGATAGGATATTGACTACTCTCTGAACTCTGCCTGCCATTTGACTATGGATATGAACGTGACTATTGTGAACCTTGCCTGCCTTGTACTTTGACTGTCATTGAATCACTCTGCCAATTACAAGTACCTATTTGCTGTGCTCAGTTCTTGCCTGCCCTGGTGTGGTAGCCAGATACTATAGCATTGTGTACAGAACCTGGAGGGGGCAACCAAGTACCAGCAACCCTGCTTTGCCTTATGGGAAAGGGGGCTGCTATAGGTGAAGAACACAGAAGCCAATTATAGTGTCTGACCACCTGCGTTATGGGTAAGCATGAAAATTGGGTGATTGCCAGCCACCACTGAGGCACAGAGAAAACAAATAATTTCTATGTGCCCCGTTCACAGTGCAGCCTAGACTTACAGTGATCTACATTAAAATACAGACATGTTGCATTTTACTGCAGTGCACAGGTAGGCATGTCACTGTCAATGCTGTGAATGACATGAATGAAGTATCACTTTTTGCACAAATAAAGTTAACAAAAAAAAAAAAAAGTGTGATGCACTGAAAGATGCACCAGAGCGTTTAATATGCGGGCAGTGTGAGCGGTCTTACAGTCTTGCAATACCTACCACACAGTTGCATTGCTTTATGGGCAAACATCTACTCCTATAAGGGCAATGAATAACTTCCTACTGACCACCATGTTAAATTGATATGCTGATACTAATCCTATAAGAAGGCTGCTTCTGAGAGTCAGAAATCTGCAGTCTGTAGAAACATCTGTCTTTTAAATTTCAAAATCAGAGCTACTGATGATGCATTGAAACACATAACAGCACTAGGTGCATGTATGAACATGTCATGTGTATGAAAGGATAACAACCATTAAGATATTACACCAGTTCACACTAACCTTTTTATGTAGGGCGATATAATCAAGCCTAACACCTGTTTCTTGAGTGAAAAAATTAGTCCCATTGAAGCAGTGGCTCAGAAGACCCCAACAGAAGGGTGACTTTGGTGGTGATCTGCATGAATCCCCAGGTCCCCCAAATTTTAGAAGAGGGCTTGCTTGTTTGAGGCCCTCCGAGCAGGCGTCATAGTAATTCTGAAAACCTGCACAAATAAAAGCATGTTTATTATCGGTTTACAGGTTATAAAACATAATGTGGTTACTGTCAAAGCAACATTTGCTGTTAGCAGTATAAACTGTTTTCATTCTGAGTGCTATGCTGGACAGCTATGAAGAGACTCTACTGAGCTTGTATGATTGTGTTATGTGCCCCCCTATAGAGTATTGCCCTTGAGAAAATTGTAAATGTAAAAGTTGTTGTGTTGCATAATTCCAAAGATTTTAGCTATGGTGAGGCTACACCACAGGTCTCTTACAGGCATTAACAGCAAGTGTAAAGGATGATGAATAACCTTTTCAAGATGATAAATTATAATGATGTGCTCATGCAAAACTACCAGTCTTTTGCCAGTACATCCTACATTTTAAGTGTGTAATGCTAGGGTGAAGCACTTTCAATAGTTAAAGCGGAGTTCCACTCGCACTGTAAAAAAATAAAAGTCAGCATGTACAAAAACTGTAGCTGCTGACTTTTAAAAAATAGCCACTTACCTGTCCCACGATCCTGCGTTGCCCCCGCCGCAGCCCGTTTCACCTGCTGTCCTGTATTCCAGGTGCTAGCATCTTGTGGCGAGTAACGCTGTGCTTCCTGAATGGCCCCGTCATCTTCTGGGACCTGTCATGTGTCCCACAAGACTACGGGGAGGGAGGGTAGGAGGGCAACTTCCGCTTCTGATCACCTAGGCGATCGCAGCAGAAGTGGGAAGATGATGCCAATTGTTAATGGGGAGTGGGGGACCAATCTTTAAAGGGGAACTTCCCATTTTGGGTGGAACTCCGCTTTAACAATCAATATAGTGGTTAGCACTTCTGCCTGGCAGTACTAGGGTCGTTGGTTCAAATCCCAGCCATGGCACCACCTGCCTGGAGTTTGCATATTCTCTCTGTGCCTGCGTGGGTTTCCTCTGGGTACTCCGGTTTCCTCTAACACTCCAAACACTGGTAGGTTAATTGGCTCCTGTCTAAATTGGCTCTAGTATGTGTATGTATGAATGTGAGTTAGGCACCTTAGATTGAGGGTTAGGAACTGATGTGAATGTACTATATATATATATATATATATATATATGTGTGTGTGTGTGTATGTAAAGAGCTGCGTAAATTGACAGCACTATATAAGTACCTGTAATAAATAAATAAATATTGATCTTCAGCTCACCAGTGACTAAATTAACTTATTCGTCTCAAGGAGTGATTCTTGTTTCAGAATAATGAAAACCAATCATTAACTATTTGAGGACACTGGGCCAGCACACACACCCAAAAAAACCTCATCAAAGTACACAGGGCATGTGTAACATGTTCAGCCATACCCCACTGTTGCGTCTTCCACTCCCACTTGCCAGCAATTCTCAGGTCTTAGGCCCTTTTCACACAGCCAAGTTGGTGCAGCTGCCTGGATTCCTGCAGCAACAACTCGTGGATTCTGCTGCTGAAATGACCGGGTTGTGCAATCTGAGAGGCCGCTATTGTTTGCATGTAGCCACACACAAAAACAGTTAGCTGCAGGTAGGAACAGATGTCTGAGCCTGGATGGACCATTCTGGTTGCAGCAATTTGCAAACAGCAGCCACTGTCAGCCCACAATTAGTTTAAATGGCCTGAGCGTCTGCTGCTGATTGCAAATTCCGGTCATTCCAGGAGCCAGAATCCACAGATTCTTGCCACAGGAATCCAGCGGCTGCAATAGCCCATTGTCTGAAAGGGGCCTTAGCCTTTTTGCTGCCAGAACTTTTGCATTTTATGCACATGTATAAAAAAATTTATTCAGGCCCGAAAATTACACAAACCCCCAAAACATTATATATTTTCAGAAAGCAGACACCCTAGAGAATAAAATAGTGGTAGTGCCAAGCTTTTATGTCACATGATATTACTGCAAAAGTCTAAGAAACACAATTTTAGTAGAAAACACACTAAAATGAATTTTAGGACAAACGCAATAAATTACCCACATTTCTGGTAAATCATAAAAAACTAGTTTTTGCCAAGTAAATAGATACCAAACATACCAAACTTTAAATTTGTTTGTGCCTATGAAATGGTGACAAACTTCAGTACCCTATATTTTCTACAGGCAACGCTTCAAAAGCCCCTAAAGGTCATCAGTTTAGTGCTACGGAAGAGGTCTTGTGCTAGAATTATTGCTCTCACTCCGGCGTACACAGCAATATGTAACATGTGTATCGCAATTGTCGTTTTCACACGTACGTGCATTTCCGTTTGTACGTGCATATATGTGGGGGAGGGGGGAGTTATGTGCTTGGGTGTAACTTTATTTTTTTGCATGGTACATTTGTATGGATCAAAATAATTTTATGTATCTATAATTTTTGAAACTGCATAGAATGCATCACCCCAAATGGGGGTTTTACATTCTTAGCAGATAACTTCTATGCATTGCTGTGTAATGATGTATATTCTAATAAAGAAATGCTTTTAAGAAATATTGTTGTAGTGCCTCTAAAGTCCTAATTCTGGCTTCCTCTTCTTTGGTTGAACTACATTAGTTGTGGTAGGATGTGGCACTTGGGAGCCCTTTTTACATCCCCACAGTTGTCACTCTGTGTTGAATACTCCTTACTTTATTTTTTTGCAAACAAAAAGGTTTTTTTGTATTGTTTTTCCATCTCATAGAAGACACAAATTCCCTTTTGTGATGATTTTTAGTTTTTAGCTGACAGGTTCTCTTTATTGAGACATGCAGGGTCTCAATAAAGTTATATGTTTAATTTAAATTTATTAGACCCTGAATAAGAAAGAAAATACATCTAGTGGAGACCCTCTATAGCTATAGCAGAATTGATGAAAAAAAAATTGCTCTCGTCCATAGAAGCTGTACAGGTTTGAGAAGTATAGTTTTTTTTTGTAGTTTTTTTTGTACATGTACATGTAAAACAGGAAGGAAGGTGGAGTGTATTCTGCATATCTTCCTAGAAGATTGTGTGTCCAATTACTAACGCATTACTGGCTATACAGTTTTCCTTTGCATGTGGCTCCTTGAAAAGTGAGGATCTAGTGATGTCACAGTCTTCGTATTAAAGGTAGGACAGCATGAAAAGGTTCCTCTGTTACTTTCCACTCAGTCGGTCATTCATCACCTCTATTGTGGGGGACAGTTGCAGTTTGCTTCCCCTAGGCCTAAAGCATCACTCCATGGCAGCCAATATCTTCAAGGGTTCCTCCCAGGAAACTTCATCACAGAATTTGATTAACAGCAGCAGCAGCCATTGATTCCCACTGCTATCATTCTGCCCAGTGAGGAGGAAGAGAGCAGAGAGAGCTGCTGCTCTCATGCACAGCGCTGGATGGAGATCAGGCTCAGGTAAGTATAAAGGGGGTGAGAGGGAATCCTGTTACACAAAAGTTTTTTTACCTTAATGTATAGAATGCATGCCTCTAAGTAATAAGAACAAAGAATAAAAATAAATACCTGTCACGGTGATTGACACATTGTCAAAATCATGATTGTCTGGCTCATTCCATGTTTCAAAGTTCCATGATGAGACATGAGATAATCCATATTTTTCTGTTAAATAAGAACAGAATCATGTTACAGCAGTACAGTTTTACAGGGGAGGTGCAAATGCATCTCCAAAATAGCAACAACAGTGTTATAGAAAATGGTCTGTTCGCTGCATCTAAATAATATTTTATTGGACTGGAGTTCAGCTTTAAATCTATTGGTGACTCCAGGAACAAGATCTTCCCCCCTCTTACTTAAAATATTTACAAGGTAGAGATGTGCAGAACAAAAAAATGTGTTTCGTTTCAATAGCTAAATAAGTTTGTTTAATTACATTTGTTTAAATTCATTTAATTCATGTTTGGAATGTATTTTGTTTCATTTTTGAGTTTAATTCTATTATATTCAACTAAGTTCAAGTTGGCATTCAAATTCTAGTTTATTTTATTTTAAATTGGAATTTTGGAAGATGGTTATATTCGATTTTATTCTTTTTTATTCTATTCTTTTCTAATCTATTCAAATTTTGGAAGACTTTTATATTCTATTCTATTGAATTCTAGTCTATTGTTTTCTATTGTATTGTATTTCTATTTAATTTTTTTCTATTCTGTTATTTTGTCTATCGTATTCTTTTCTATTCTGTTCTTTTATGTTCTATTTTATTCTATCCTATTAGAATTCAAATTTATGCTCTTTGAAATTAAAATTTTGGAAGACAGTTATATTCTATTTTATTCTATTCTATTGCTTTTTCTATTCTATTTTATTCTATTATATTCTAATCTATTTTAGTCAAAATTAAATTTTTCAGAAGACAGTTCTATTCAATTTGATTCTATTCTATTATTTTCTATTCTATTCTAATATATTCTTATATATTATATTCCATTCTATTGTCTTCTCTTCCATTCTATTTTTTAATTGTGTATTCTATTCTTTTCTATTCTGTTCTTTTATGTTCTATTCTATTCTTTTTGTATACAAATTTGATTCGAATTCAAGTCTAATTCGATTTGAATTTTGTCCGAATTCGGTTTTGTTATTTCAGATTTGTTACTAATGTAATTTGGAAGTTCAGAGACATCTGAATGTCTGAATAATGAAAAATTCATCCGAATTCAGAAAGAAATGAACTGCACATGTCTAATCTAATGTCAACTGTGACCCCCTCATAACAACTGCAGTAGGCGAGTAAACCTGAGACAACTTGTCAACAGGCTTCCTGAGCAATGTCAAAAGGCAGAGGATGATACAAATTATCCTCCATCAGCCACCCCTAACTAAAATATCCTATCAGGGCTTTCAGCCTTTTCCATTTTACAATGAAGTGGCAATACATGCTATATTTTTGGACATGCCCAGCCATCTCAGCATAAAATATGCTATCATATTTGTTAATTTTTTGTTTGTTTTGGATATCAGTAATATCTTTACTGGATAAAACATACTGCCTTTAAAAAGCTTTAAATGTATAGATGTTTGCATGTATTCTGCTCCAGTTATCACACTGAAAATATCTTCCATAAAATGTGTGTTTGTTTATTTTAAATGATACATGTCACAATATACAGCTATATTATAACTACCGTATTAAAAAAAGCTCCATCTTCTATCATTTAAAGGATATCCTTATACTCCAGTTAAGTGACTTTATCTAGGTGGCAGTGAAGTCAACAGTTAACTGCAGGCATGAAGAAGTATGTTCTCAGTCTCCTCTCCCTGAGTGATCAGACTGCAACATTTGCGCACGGTGATTTATGTGTTTTTTTCACATGAGGTTTGAATATTGAAGATAAAATCACATATATATATATATATATATATATATATATATATATATTTATATATTTATTTCTTTTATGGTGTTTGGACATTTTATATATTTTTTCTCCCACATTTTTGGCTTATTGAATAAGTTGTAAAAGGTCACTTTTTACTGGAGATAATTTATTATTTTTGAGATAGATATATAATATTGATTTATATACACTTTTGTTTTAAAGATTTATTTAGATTTATTTAGATTTCTATCAGCACTTTGAGATTATACTAAGGAAGAGCGTTGCCTTTTTTGCTTTATATGGATACCTTGTTAAGGGTTGGATTAGCTGCTCTTCCATATATATACTGTATATATATATACAGATATACACAGTATATGTTACATATTGGTTGGTTTATTGATTTCCAGTGGCACTGTCCATATTCTAATCAACATTGCAGCTTTGTAAAATATCACAAAGTGAAAGATCGCAGTAGGGGACGGATGTATGCCAGATATATATAAACATGAACAAAAACTGCATCAGGATTCACGATTGATCATCTCTGAGCATGCAACTTAGTCTAAAAAGTAGATGCTTACCTTTGATAGTGCCTAAACAAATATTTTGCTGTTCTTCCGACAAAAAAAACCAAAACATAAAGACATTGTCTGCGGTGGGGAGTTCTATGATCTTTGTGAGAGATCATTTCATGCATAAAAATAGCAGTCTCACATAGTTTCCTCCATTCCCTCCTGCACCTCTTGATGACATCGGGAGTAGAGGAAACTACACAAGACCGCTGAGGGCTGTTTCAGATTTTGTAGAAGGTTTACTTTGAAGCTTTAGTAGGCTGTGCTAACAATATAGTAGAAGAACAAATGCTATCTGGAGAATATGAAACAATGGGCTATCTCCTCATTCTTGTCAAGGATTTATGTCCCTTGTCCCCCCACTGTTTTTCTCCTGAAGAAGTGGGATGCTATACATGAAACGAGTTGAGTTGAATCACAGAAATACCTGCTAATGCATTATAGAGAAAAGAATAGATGTGTTGGTTTTCACCCATCAGATATTCTTTTATATGTATGAGTCCTAATAAGTGCGGGTCACTTGTACTATATGTCTTAGTGTTTGACTTTTTAATCAATTATGATTGTATAGCAATAATTATAATTTTAGACTATGATTTGTGTAAGTTATGCTTTTTATTATACATGATAGAACTATAGTAGGGGTGTGGTACATTGTTGAAGCCAGCATGCTATAAACTTTGTGAGAGGTAATAAATACCTGTGCTACACAAACACTTGACTTAGCTTGCTTACACTTAGCATGAAAAAAAAATATCTGATCCTAAGTTCACATTAATGTGAAACTAAACTGAAAATCAATACCCACCTCATTCCAGCATTTAAATCCCTTCTTGGCCACTGTAATATCCTCCCTTGCTGTTTCCGAATGCCAGGTTTTCAGCCTCTTGATTGCTTTTGGTGGAAGGATGTCATCCCTGGCCACCGTCATCTTCTCCCTGGCCATTTCCACATGCCAGGTTTTTGACCTCTTGATTGCTTCTGGGGGAAGGATGTCATCCCACGCATGCACGCATGGGAGACTGTCATTCTGAAAGAGTCCAAGAGTACCATGAATGCACGATGAGCTGCACATGTACAGCTCAGTGTGCATTCATTAGAAGACTGCAAGCAGACAGGTAAGTGTTTGTTATTGCAAAAGAGAGTCTCTTCTGCAATACAGGTCTGCCTGCTCATAGTTTGTATAGGTTACCTTTAGTTCCACTTTAATTACTTGCTGCCCAAGAATGTCCCTGTATGTCCTTGAGTTGCAGTGGTTATACTGGGGCCATGGCTGTAGCCATGTCCCCATATCAATCTTTTCAGCCAGCATTCTGAATGCATTAAAAGTCATTTGAGTGGCTACTTAGCCTCTGGATCACTTTTACAGCCGCTGCCCTCCTGGGCTATCCCATCCCACGGAGAGCCAGGGACTGCAGCCAGCAATTCTGCCAGTTAACCATAGAGATGAATGAGGATCAAAACATCCCAATTATCTCTATGGTCTAAGAAACTGGAAGTGACAAGTATATGTTTCGGTTTTGTGTTTACTGGCTGGTTACCGGACAAGCAGCTCGATCAGACCAATCTGTGTTTGATCGGCTGCTTTGGAGGCCAGAGGAGAAATCGATAAAGAGGAGTTGTCATGGCCAATGCTATCACAAGAGATATTGTTCATCCCTTTTGATAGCAATAAAGCTGATAAAAAAAGAAGACAGTATAATCTTTTATTAGTAAAATAAATATAAATTTTTTTTTTTTTTAAATATAAATTGCCCCCATGCTTGCGTGCAAGGGCGAATGCATACGTAGGTGCATATGTTAACAGTGTTTGCACCACACATGTGAGGTATCACCACAAACATTATAGCAATAATTCTAGCACTAGACCTAATGTTTAACTATGAACTGGTAAACTGTAAAGGCTTTTAAAGTGTCACCTATGGAGATTTTTTAGGTACATAATTTGTCGCCATTCCATGAGCGTGGGTATTTTTAGGTTATTAGCGTGTAATGTTAGGTATCTATTTACTCAGTGTAACATCATCTTTTATATTTTACCAAATAATTGGGTATTATATTGTGTTTTTGTGCATTAAAATTAATTAAAGTATATTTAAAGTGTATTTTTTCCCAAAAAATTGCATTTGAAAAACAATTGTGCAAATACCATGTGACATAAGAAATTGCAACACCCACCATTTTATTCTCCAGGGATTCTGCTTAAAAACATAACTGTTTGGGGGCTCTAAGCATTTTTTCTAGCAAAAAAGTTGATCTTTATGTGAGAAGTGTCAGAATAGGCTAGGGAAGCAAGTGGTTAAGTTGTATCTAGCATAATGATTTCAGTGAACCTATGATGAAAGCTCTTATTTTATTCTTCTGTTTCCATTTGATCTGTCATTTTTGTTTCATATCATGCCTCATCAAAAATTAGCAAGGTTCCCTAGCATCTGATCATCTGCTCATGCCCAATATACCAGAGTGCACAGCCAAAGATGTTGAACAATAATTACTGCAGTATTAAAAGAGGTTTGATATATCAGAAATGCTGATGTCAACCACATCTTTAGAAGTATGATCATCTCGTGGCTGTGGAAGCCCTGGTAGAAGTGATACAGTTAGGCTGCTTACATAATGGTTGTCCAGACTAAATTACTGAATGAGAAGCTGATCTTTCAATCCAATCCTTTAAGCAAAGGGCAGGCTCATTTGGCATTTTGTAAAGTGCTCTAGGAAGAAATGAGGAGACTATTGGGGACAGAAGGAACTAAAATGTTCTGAAAATAGCAACATTTGTGATTCAGTGTTTATACATATGACTTGTATTTGGATGGAATAAATGATCCAGGCTTGTTTCCTTTATTAACACATTTAGCTACCATAAACATACTGCACACTAAACAGAGACAATACTGCGCAACAGATACAATATTATTATCAGTATATACACATCCACTATCAATGCCAGCACGTAGTATATTTTGTTGAGTTTCAGTAATCAGGACACAGAGAAAGCAACTGTTTGTAGAACAATACGTGTGTTTATTTAAGATTCTAGTAAAACTACCAAGCGGATGTCTTATTTTGACTGGCATAATAAAGATGGTACACAGGGTAAGCAGGTGTCACTGACATTTAGCCAAAGAGAGGCAAATATGGACATTGAAAACATCCACCCTGCTGATTAAGCCACCAAAAAAATAAAAAATATATAGGAAAAAAACTGTCTAAGATGTAGCAGCTTCTTATTACTGCTTACATTAAAAGTGATTGAAAAACTTCCATTTTTCCACGGTTATTTGTTTTTTTTAATTATTATTATTAAAATAATAAACATGCAATGGTATTCCAAAGAGCGGCCCCAAACCTCCTCCTCTTTGGTCCTCCGACATTCTCTGGTCCTGTGAGTGTCCCCATAGCAAGCCGCCTGCTATAGGGGCACTCATGTGGGAGCAATCCCAAGCCAGGCTGTTTGCATTCATAGACACTCTATTGACTATTTGACTGACAGCATAAGAAGCTAATGGCTCCCACTGCTCTTAGTAAAGCCAATGAATGCAGGAAGACAACAGAGCAGGGCTGCTGGCGGTGAAAGTGCTGGATAGAGAGTGGTGTCAAGTAAGTGTTTAGGGGGAGGACAGGTGGCACAGACATTGGAAGATTTTTTTCCTTAATGCAGATAATGCCAAAACCTTTTGCCCTTTAAAACCACTTTAGTTAGATTTTATTGTTAAAAAGTCTTGGCAAATATTGGCCATGTGCAGGAACAATGGGCAACCAACCTAAGTTCAGCTTCTACGCTCTACCAACCAGTTGTACTGTATAAGCACAATAATATCATATTGCTCAAAGTTATAAATATGCATCCACTCTCCAATGTTCACCAGTACTGGGGCTAGAAAGCATCCAAATTTTTATATGAATGGATAGGTAAACAGGCTATCTACTTTCTGACAAACTATAGGAGCCAGAATATGATTCAGCAAAGTTCTAACACCACTTAGGGAATGTAGATGTGTAAGTTTGGTTACAGCTGCAACACCTTTACCAGCTATGCCTACTTCACTGTTCTCACACCCATATATGTTTGGACATGCATAAAAACGGTATTTGATTAATACAGGTTTCATTTTTTTTTCAGTTGCAAAACATGTACATAAAAATTTACAATCTTTAAAATATTTCCATTTGACTTTGCAGATACATTTATGAAGCACCACATCTATACCGTTATTTTTTTGTTTAGACATTCTTAATAGTTTGTATTAAATATTTATGCAGTTTTGGACAAGTTGTTATATCCGGATTAGTTAGACATATTTAGCTTAACAACAATAAACTTACCTATGTACCTTTTTGCTGTTAAATAGATTAGTTGTTGCCATTCTTTCACTTGCATTTTATCTTCAAAATCAGTAAAAAATCCAGATGGACTTCCCATAAGCTCGAAGCCTTTAAAATGGCAAGCAAGACATTCATTGTAAATCTTTTCACATTTGAAACTTGATTTCAGAAAAAAATATCTATCTAATAATGTTAAAGATTAAGAAATGAAAGCTGATAACATATATTATCTAAAGTTTTTTTATAACATGGAGCAGTGCAAGATAACATCCTAATCTACATACACATATTCACATTAGACAAAGAAACCTTGTCCTCATCATTACAAAGCAAAAAAAGCTTCAAAGGTAAAAAGGCATTCATGTTTCAAGAGCCTAGGTTTATTTGGGCAATCCTACAGAGATCTACGCATACTATATGTAGCGCTCTCTCCAGAAAGGGCCCACTGATTTTGACCCATGTTTTCCACCCAAGCTAGTGTAATGGCAGCCAGGCACACCTCTACAAACACTCTTCAAGCTCAATGAACAGTCTAGGGGTGTCTATTGATGCTTTATTGCAAATTGAACTGGGAACCATGAGATAATCCAGTAACACCATGCAATAATTAGAGGACACTCTTCACTTTGTCAGACCTCTTAGTACAGTCCCTCTAGTAACAGCTAAGGGAATGAACAACACCAAGACACCATATGGAATTTCCCAGTCCAAGCAAGCACGGACACTGGGCACTGATGCACAAAGCGATAGTAGTAGCAAACAGTCACTAGCATCCTAAAGGTCTGTACTCCCTGGATACTGTGATTGGATGCCTCCTTCCAATATCAGACAGACATTTCTCCTGTGAACTCTCTAGACCAGATCCTCAGTGAAACCCCTTGATCAGCTCCAGCTATTTTCAGAAAAATAGGCCCCCCAGCTATAGCTTAGCTGGGACCCTAATAAGCTCCTGTAAGAACTTCTACTGCACTGCCCAGAAGGGCAACAGACCTTCAGGCTGGGAACTTCTCCTCCTGGGCAAGAACCCTGGCAGTTCCCGCTATTTATACACTCTCTAGCCACTTACTAGGCATCCTTCCCCAAGAATTGGCTGAGACCACAAATATTCAGGCTGTGGATCTGCTTCCTCCAGCCCTCTACATTCTAGAATCCACTAGAAGGCAGGAGGAAGTAGTTGAACCTGCAGAGAGTAAAGCCTAGAACAGCCCAAAATAATTGCACACTGCTGCACTGACTACAAAGGAGCCAAAAAAACTAAATGTACCTGACCTTTCTAGCTACTTATCTAGGAGGGTGCTATATCTATATTTGGTCTGATTATGCAGCCAAGGAGCTACAGTAAGTGCAGTATACCTTAGAAACCAATTACCATTTATTGTTCTAATAAAATGATGACAGTTGAATTCTACTTTTGTTGTTTTTCTGAAATCTGGATATCATCATTATACTGCCTTATTAAACAAGTCCCTATGTGTTCTCCAGTTGACCACACTTTAAAATAGAATTATGTTCTATTTATGTGTAATCCTGCTGTTGCAGTAATGTCATTGTAGATTCTGTAAGTACTGTTCCATTTTCTCTATTATCTTGACAATAAAAGTTGTTTGGATTAAAAAAAAAATTATAGAATTATGTGGGAGTATGTTTTTCTCACCTGGCACCAAGTCATTCTCCATCAGAAGATCCATGAGTTCATCCAGCTTTGAGAAATTATATTGAGGAATTCCATTGGCCACACTAAAGGAATGCAACAAAAATAAACACAATGACATATGCACAGAGTAAAAAGAGATATCTATAAATTGTTTTACATGTTAAGCGCATTTTCAGAAAGTACCTTTGTTTTTGACTTGCTTCCAATAGGAAGGGGTACCTGTCCTGCTTAGAACTTTTGTTTCTACAAATCAAGGCCTGCAACTCCCTGGAGTTGCATTGATAAGGTCTGCTGTATGATAAAACTCCCAGCTACTATTATAGGATGCTTTTGGAAGATGGGCTGTCTGTTGTGTTGAATGAGCAGCCTACCTCCTGACTTAGCAGCTTCAGCACAAACAGGACACCATGTCAATCAAAAACTGTGAGGCTGAGGGTCACAGGGTTCCACCTGCATAAAAACACTAGGATCTCATGTATAGGAGCTAAAGGCCTAGTGTGCATGAGGCCTAAAGCTGCTTTCACACTGATACGCTACGGTTTCCTCACAGTGCAGGTGTAGAGAAGTACCCATAATTTTCATGTGGGTTACTCTACCTTTGCCTAGACTTCTTTTAGATCACTGTGACTTCGATCACTGAGAGAAAGTTGACTGTGACTTTATCATTTACAGCCAGCCACCTATTGTGCCCAGGCGGAATGCAGGGAGGCTGGTTCTGTAACCTTCTGAGATGTGTGACTTTAATCCTAGTAGGCTGGGGAGCTGGGCCAAGGAGACATCATCCTCGCCTAGGCAAAAAATGAGTAAGTGGGAGCAAGTATTGTTACCCTCCCCCCCAAAAAATACCAAATGTGCTAAAGGAAGGGGGAAAGGTCAGGATTAAGGGTTTTCCAAGATGTGTGACTTTAATCCTAGTAGGCTGGGGAGCTGAGCCAAGGAGACATCATCCTCGCCTAGGCAAAAAATGAGTAAGTGGGAGCAAGTAGTGTTACCCTCCCCCCAAAAAAATACCAAATGTGCTAAAGGAAGGGGGAAAGGTCAGGATTAAGGGTTTTCCAAGATCTGATATAAGAGTGAAGATCAGCTTTAAACAATGTGTAAGCAGGTTAGAATTAGCTAGGTAGGTGCTGTCACGGGCGGCAGGTTAGGGATTAATGTTCTCATTGTCCTTTGGGGGGATTCTTAGGTCCATCCCACTGCACCTGTATATACCTGAGTATAAACTGGGACAGTGGGCCGGGATCTAAGAGAGCGGGTGGCCGGTGGCCTGTTCTCTTGGCCGAGAGTTTGGATGATCCACTATGAGAGAAGGCCAGTTCACTTTCCCGATCTTGGCCGTCTCCCAACCTCAAAGATAGTGACACCTGGAAAAGGTGCAGGAATGACACAACTATCTTGTACATCTTATAACGACATGGGGTTCATCCCAAAGAGACCAATTTGTGGGACTTGCCCCTGCTGGATGTCGCAACTGCAAGGACTTACCTCTGCAGGTATGCTGGGACAGAAAATAGCCTGGTTAGGATTACGGACTAGGGACTTCGAAAAATGGACTGTTCTGTTGAAGTTCTGCTAGGCTTTGTATTGCTGCACTTTAATCAGTAAAACATTGAAGCTTTGCCTTTTGCCTGGCCTGAAGTTGCCCAAAGGGGTGTAACGCATGTAAAGAGTACAATTTTATACTTAGTCTACAGCTTGGGTCACTTGGGTATGAAGAGTTAAAATACTAAAGAGTCACCTCAATGCAAGTTACACATGTGATTGCCACGAGCTGTGAAAGTGGTCAACAAGCAGTCTGTCCATACAGTGTACCTGTTATAGGTGGAAATGCCTTTAGCAGCGAGGGAGATGATGTTTCTCCCTACACCGTGGTCCATTTTCCCATAGCAAGTGGGACAGAATTGCACTGCAGAGGTCTCCATCCTGTATGGAAGCTTGGGAGTTAAAGTCAAGTGCACGTTTGGAACTTGCACTATGTGCATGGCTGGGTTCTATGCCTCTACTGGGACTGATAGTGGGTAAACGTTGGACAGGCAGCTGTGGCCAGTGTCCGGCACTGCCTGCCTAATAGCAAACCACAGTGGGATGATGCACAATTACACGGAGTTCCGAGAGTAACTGGGGAACAGATGTGTAAATATGCATGATGTATATTCATTTGTACGAGTAGAGGCCCACTTTCGGGTCGAGCATTCCCTGATGGCAACTTCAGCCTTGTCCCAGGGCATTGTTGAAAATGGCACTAAAGCAAAGATACTCCATGTGAAGAAGAGAGACCCTGTACAAGTTGCATAGTGTGGCCCAGAAGAACCCACCCTGGGGATCAGCCTCTCATGTTTTTTCAAGACTTGGCGCCCAACAAATTAATTGGAAAAGAATGGAGGACAAACAACCGCCACCCTGCCCCTTGCTACAAGTGCATTTTGGTCCAGAACACACTTCCTGTTTGCTGTTTGGGAAAGGAAGGCGCTGCAGTAAACCAATAAAGAATTTCAGGTATGGTATATTTTTTTTACATAGTCACATGGGTCCAGCATGGACCAATATAACTATGTACTGTATATACCATACAAGGCCAATGCCCCTGGAAGCTAAAAATCACTGAAGTTGACAGCGCTACTTCAGTGATCTCCATTTGCTTCCAGGTCCTGCACTGATCAGCTGACCTGTTGCATTGTGAATACAGGAGGTCAGCCGTTTGGCACGAATGCCACTTAGAGAATGCTTTGCTTTTTCTGAATGAATGCAAACCACTTTCTCATTGGACAGGGTGGAAAGGCAGGCTGGTGACCTCACTTGCTGCACGCAGCCTGCCATACAAGTGAATGGGTGTATGCAGCCATGCTCTCCAAAATGCCAATAATTCCTTGCATCACTATTTACACATCTGCATCTGACATAATTTCTTACTGTGGAAAAAATGTTGTTGCTGTGATTGAACTATTTAAAGGATAAGTTCACCTTGGGGAACATGTTACAAGTTCCACCCTAAAAGTGGGGGGAACATGTAATATGATCCCGATCCCGCAGCCGCAGCCTGCTGCCCCCCTCCCTGTGACAGAAGTATGATGAAAAGTTCCCTGTACTGGCTGTCAGTTTTTGCAAACAGTGGAGCCATGAGGGGCTCCGCCCACACAGCTGTGTCATTCATTCACAGTGTGCTGTGAATGAATGGACTACAAGTCCCAACAGCCATAGTGGCTGTTGGCTTGTAGTCCTCAATGAGCTACCACGGCGCTGTGAGCGCTATGGTAGTTCATTGAGTCTTCCTGTCAGCAAGTATCAGGATCAGTGTCAGGATGTACGAGCAAGCAGATATAGGAGACCTGCATTGCACCAGTGATCTGCTGATCACTGGTGCAATGCTTTATAGGCTCCTAACCCACAAAATAATAAATGCACATTTTTTACCTACAACGAAAAAAATGTGCATTTGTTATTTTTTTGTGGAAAGGTGAACTTTAAGGACAAAGAACTTAAAGAATCATTGTTAAATATTTTTGATCTACATATAAACTTGAGGTAAAAATAAATGTGACCCTGAAGACCTTTGTGATTCTATTTCAGTTTACCCAAAGCAAGATTTTGATAGCAAGAACTTTACAGCATAATAAGGATATTGAGCTTCTTCCAGAAGCAAAACAATAACGAGAACTACTCACAACTGTGCTTCTACAATAATTTTAAGTTCATAAACATTAAAATTGTGCAGTCTTCCTTGCAAAAGACTTCTGTCTGCCATTTTATTTAACACTGTATACCTTGTCTGAGATTGACAATTCAGGCATCAAAGTTCACCTTAAGTCTTCAGTCTACTGCCCATCCACACATAGAATATATATTCTTTATATAAAACAGAACCTGTAATTGTCTTAATTGCTCTTAGCCACCTCAATACCAGCATTTTTCATCCACATTACCAGGCCATTTTTCAGTTTTGCGATACTTTGATAATTACTTGATTATGCAACACTGTGCCCAAGGAATTTTACATCTTTATTAGACAGGCAGAGCTTTCTTCTGGTGGGATTTAATAACCACTGTTTTTGTAAAAGAAAAAAATTATGAAAAAGTGTTTTCCTTACGGTTTTAAAGCTCAAGTTAAAGTAGAACTAAACTCTCTCAGTCAACTATTTTCAATCCTTAGGCAAGCCATAGATGATTAAATTTTCTTTCCTTGCCACCAGAGAGGCTAAGATGGAAGTTTCTTCTCTGTAAAGTATAGGAGGATTTAGTTCCACTTTAAGCTTTGAAAATAAAAGCTAGAATCTAATTGATTGCCATGCGCAACTGCTCCAGATTCTGGATGCTCCAGAGTTAGTAATATCTAGCAATAGCTTGTCATGTCTGCAATAAAAAAACGTTCCTGATTGCAATTTTTGATAGAGAGTTTAAGTTCTTTCCTAAGCACCGTAAATGCCATGGGACACCACAGGTTCCACTTCACGGCCTGCATTTTCAAACTACTTGTAAGGTCCACTTGAACTAGAGTCTGTTATTGGACAATGTTTAACAGTTTCAGTAGATGGGAGAATGTAAGGCATTTGAGAGCACAGTAACTCTCAGACTTCATATTACCAATACAGTATCTGTCTTCTGACACTCAAGAAGAAGAGAGAAAGTAAGCAAAGACGAAAAGAGATAAATTGTACAATGCCAAAGTAATTTTCTCTCTTCCTTTAGATACTGAGTATCCTATAGGCAGCATTTTAATCACTGGACAGAATTTACCAAACCTCGATTGGGTTTGATGTGGATGTCTATTGATGCTTGCATGGCTGAGATAAAATGAAGACTAAAGGTTGTGAAATATAATCATCACGATTGCATGTAAATTATATATACTATATTGGGTGTATTGGGACACCTGCCTTTACACGCACATGAACTTTAATGGCATCCCAGTCTTAGTCTTAGGGTTCAATATTGAGTTGATCCACCCTTTGCAGCGATAACAGCTTCAACTCTTCTGGGAAGGCTGTCCACAAGGTCTAGGAGTGTGTCTATGGAAATGTTTGACTATTGTTCCAGAAGAGCATTTGTGAGGTCAGGCACCGATGTCGGACAAGAAGGCCTTGCTCTCAGTCTCTGCTCTAAACCATCCCAAAGGTGCTCTATTGGGTTGAGGTCAGGACTCTGTGCAGGCCAATCAAGTTCCTCCATCACAGACTCGCTCATCCATGTCTTTATGGACCTTGCTTTGGGCACTGGTGCGCAGTCATGTTGGAACAGGAAGGAGCCATCCCCAAACTGTTCCCAGTTGGGACGCCTTAAGAGTTCCCTTCACTGGAACTAAGGGGACAAGCCCAACCCTGAAAAACAACCCAGACCATAATCCCCCCTCCACCAAACTTTACACGTGGCACAATGTAGTCAGGCAAGTACAGTTCTTGCTTGCTGTTGTTCCCAGTTGCTTCCACTTTGTTATAATACCACTAACAGTTGACCGTGGAATATTTAGTAGCAAGGAAACTTCACGGATGGACTTATTGCACAGGAGGCAACCCATCATAGTACCACGCTTGAATTCACTGAGCTCTTGAGAGCAACCATTCTTTCAAATGTTTTTAGAAGCAGTCTGCATGCCTGGATGCTTGATTTTATACATCTGTGGCCATGGGGGTGTTTGGAACACCTGAATCCAATGGTTTGGAGGGGTGTCCCAATACTTTTGGCAATATAGTGTAGGTGGATGGGAGCATATGCTGCTGTAAAACCTTGCTATATCTTTCAGCATTGATGGTGCCTTTACAGAAGTGCAAGCTACCCATTGCATATGTACTAATGCACCCCTCATACCAACAGAGATGTAAGTTTTTTTTAACTGAGTACTGATAACAAGCTGTAAGGTCCCTCTCCTCTTTAGTTTGGAGGACATGGCGCCCATAGTTGCCAAAAAGAATGTCAATCTTCAATTCGTCGGACAACAAAATAGTTTTCCACTTTGCAACAAACCATTTTAAAGGAGCTTTGGCCCAGAAAAGACGGTGGCAATTCCAGATCATTTTTAGATATGCCTTTTTCTTTCTAAACGAATGAGCTTTGCCATTTTTGGTATTCTTCAGCCTATGCAGTGATGTCCGCCACAGAATCATGCCTATTTTTAATGCAGTGCCACTTGAGGGCCCAAAGATCACAGGCATCCAAAATTGCTTTTCAGCATTATCCCTTGCGTACAGATTTCTCCAGATTCTTGTAATCTTTTCATGATATATTTAAAGTCTTTGCAATTTTGCTTTGAGGAACAATATTTTGAAATTGTTCGACAATCTTTAGATGCAGCTTTCCACAGATTGGATATTACAAGAGCATCAGAATGTCACAGTGTTTCAGAAGTAAAGATGGGCAGAGATTCACCAATCATGTTACTGAACTGTTGTCAATTAACCTAATTAGTTGAAAAAAAATTTCCAGCTCTTCCTTGTTAGTGCCAGTTTTTTGTTGCTCTGTCACAACTTTTTTGAGAAATGTTGCTTGTCATCAATTTCAAACTTACTTTACTTTTTTCCTAAAATGATTATTGTTATTATAATAATACAGGATTTTTATAGGACCAACAGTTTGTACTGTCTGCCCTTATGTTGTAAAGCTCTGTGCAGTTACAGTACAATTCAATACAGGAGGAATCAGAGGGCTCTGCTCGTAAGAGCTTACGATCTAAAAGTAATCAAAAATGTGATAGCTGTGGGGGATGAGCTGCTGGAGAAAGTGGAAATACAGTTGGTACATTTTCTCATTTTAAAGAATATGTAAACCCAACATTTCATATTGCTGTATTTGTATGAAAAAGTATTGTGTTCTCTTTGTATTGCTTCCTTTGTGTGAAATCCCTGGTGTTCCCGACAGTCCCTCTGCTTTCCTATTAAAAACTGACCACACTAAGCAGGAGAGCATGCTGTGGTTAGTTCTCTAGCTATGCTGGAAGTCAGTGTTCTCTCCTCCAATGATCAGACTTCTGCTGACATGCTTCCCCCCACCCCTTCCCTGCATGGCCTATCACTGGGAAGATCAGTGTGCAGCTGTTTCTCATCCCCTAGCTCTTATGCAGAAAATATGTGATCACTTATAAAAAAAAGGGAGGAGACAGGAATGTATAATGTTTTTTGATATGTATACACAAATGTTTTGCCTTTCATTTCTATTTTAAATTGAATGGGTTGTTTTACAAGGTGAGGGTTTACACTTTTTTGGAATTGAGGGTTGTGTATAATATATATATATTTATACACACACAATATATATATATATATATATATATTTATACACACACAATATATATATATATATATATATATATATATATACACACACACACACCGTATTTTTCGCTCCATAAGATGCACTTTTTTCCCCCAAAAAAAGGGGGGGAAATGTCAGTGCGTCTTATGGAGCGAATATAAAGCGGCCGGTCCGATATTTCTGCCGCCACCATGTCAGAATACCGGGCCGGCCGCTCAGCTGTTCTCTCCTGCAGGACCTTACCTGTTCCTCGCTCCAGCGCTGCACAGTCTTCCCGCGCTGGCTTCTGTCACAGCCGGGTACCCACTGCGCATGTGCTGCGCTTTGAGAATGATCCGGTGTCTTCTGGGACACATGACAGGTCCCAGAAGGCGCCGGGCCATTCACAAAGCACAGCGCTTCTCACGCATGCGCAGTGGTCACCCGGCTGTCACAGAAGCCGGCCCGGGAAGAAGAGGGAAGGACAACTCCGCGGAAGTGGGAGCGGGTACCTGTCAAATTCAGGTATCCGTTCCCCCTCCCTCCCCAAAGGTCAGCAGTCTCTGGTCATCCCCTGCACTGTCTGCAGTCTCTGGTCATCCCCTGCACTGTCTGCAGTCTCTGGTCATCCCCTGCACTGTCTGCAGTCTCTGGTCATTCCCTGCACTGTCTGCAGTCTCTGGTCATTCCCTGCACTGTCTGCAGTCTCTGGTCATTCCCTGTACTATGTCCGCAGTCTCTGGTCATCTCCTGTACTGTGTCCGCAGTCTCTGGTCATCTCCTGTACTGTGTCGGCAGTCTCTGGTCATCTCCTGTACTGTGTCGGCAGTCTCTGGTCATCTCCTGTACTGTGTCGGCAGTCTCTGGTCATCCCTTGTACTGTGTCCGCAGTCTCTGGTCATCTCCTGTACTGTGTCGGCAGTCTCTGGTCATCCCCTGTACTGTGTCCGCAGTCTCTGGTCATCTCCTGTACTGTGTCGGCAGTCTCTGGTCATCTACTGTACTGTGTCGGCAGTCTCTGGTCATCCCCTGCACTGTGTCGGCAGTCTCTGGTCATCCCCTGCACTGTGTCCGCAGTCTCTGGTCATTCCCTGCACTGTGTCCGCAGTCTCTGGTCATTCCCTGCACTGTGTCCGCAGTCTCTGGTCATTCCCTGCACTGTGTCCGCAGTCTCTGGTCATTCCCTGCACTGTGTCCGCAGTCTCTGGTCATTCCCTGCACTGTGTCCGCAGTCTCTGGTCATCCCCTGTACTGTGTCCGCAGTCTCTGGTCATCTCCTGTACTGTGTCCGCAGTCTCTGGTCATTCCCTGTACTGTGTCCGCAGTCTCTGGTCATTCCCTGTACTGTGTCCGCAGTCTCTGGTCATTCCCTGTACTGTGTCCGCAGTCTCTGGTCATCTCCTGTACTGTGTCCGCAGTCTCTGGTCATCCCCTGTACTGTGTCCGCAGTCTCTGGTCATCCCCTGTACTGTGTCCGCAGTCTCTGGTCATCCCCTGTACTATGTCTGCAGTCCATTGGTTCAGAATATTTTTTTTTCTTGTTTTTCGCCTCTAAAACCTAGGTGCATCTTATGGTCAGATGCGTCTTATGGAGCGAAAAATATGGTGTATATATATATATATATATATATACACACACACACACATATACACACATACACACACACACATATACAGTGCATCCAGAAAGTATTCACAGACCTTAACTTTTGCCACATTTTGTTATGGTACAGCCTTATTCCAAAATGTATTTTTAATAAATTGCAAAGATCTCAAAACAAACTTCTTTCACATAGTCATTATGGGGTATTGTATATAGAATGGTGAGGGAAAAAATTTATTTAATCCATTTTGGCATAAGGCTGTAACATAACAAAATATAGCAAAAGTTAAGCGCTGTGAGTACTTTTCTATATATATATAGATCCAGTAATCTAGCAACTTCAGGCATTCCTGCCCTTTATGGTTACCAACCTGCACCATGCAGTAAAAATAGAGAATTTAATGCTTAGGTCCAAAAAGCTTCATATATACAACACATAAGAAACCGAGGAGGTGTTGCCACTTGGTATCCCTTTCCTATAGTAAACTGTTGTTTATAAAATGAGGATTCTTAGTTACCATATTTTGCAATACATGTTCAAGCTGTCCAGCTGTGTCCAAGTGATTTTTCTCTGGCCAGTCCCTACTTTATTTGCTCTGGACCAATATCAAGCCATGCATATCCACAATGGGAAAAAATACAGAGGGTAGACAGCACCCATTATTCAGTTAATTACAATTTATACAGTTTAAGAGGAAGAACAGTACCAGTAGGCAGATAAAAACAGTTTACTATGAAAGTAACCAGGTGGATCCCAGCATAACCTCCAAACTAATCAATTGATTAGCTTGGTGGTTATTTTGGGACCCACCTGCTTACTTGCATAGACAACTATTTTTACCTGCCTACTGGTACAGTTCACCCTCTTAAACTATATAAATTGTAATTAACTGAATAAAATAGTAACCTACCTGGTTTGGAACGCGCAATAATTATATGTTGAGTTAATATACTAATATACTATCATGTTTTGTGAGAGCACATAGGCAACGTGCTGAAAGCAGCAAAACTGTTTTTGAAAGGCTCCAGCCATACTAATAAGAGTATAACATTATACTATGAAGTAATTTGCTATGGCACCTCCTAGTGTTCAGTGTATTACATCTCCCTTCTTTCAAGAGAAGAATGCAAAGTAAATGTGTAACATGCAAAGTTGTTATGGCATAGCCAGTAATCCTAGTCATAGTGAATATGCATTTAGTATGTCTCCTTGACCTATCATTTAAAAGCAATGATGCATGTGTTATGATTAGTTATTTGCTGATCCTTTCGTTTTTTATAAACTATGGGTCGGGGTCCATATAGGGCTGCAGACGTGCTGGTAACGGGTTGCCACATGACTGTATAATAGACGCAGCCTTGACTGCCCAAGCATAAAATCATTGGTAAGTGATATAGCACACCTTCTTTATCTATGTTTAAAATGATATAGTACTATATTCTGAGATGTAGCCTATAAACAATTTGGGCAATTTGAGGTTTCCAGGTGATGAAAATGTGGTAAAGGTTTTTGCCCACAATCCCTCCTAAAACCATTTAAAAACTAAACATTTAAAGCAGTATTAAATCCTGAAGCAAATGTTCATTATCTTGCAGCTTCCCGGTTCTTAGATATGATGGCTCCATATGTTTTCTTTTTAGATGTTTTCTTATATTTTCACCTGGTGATCCAACCATTAAACTAATACTAATCCCAGGACCCTGCATTCACTCTATCTGGTCTCCCACAGTACACACAACATGGAAGCGCAATTATTTTAGTAAATATAAACTGCTAAATACCTTTTCTCATCAGCAGTTAGAGCAGTCTTGTGACTTTTTGGGGGAGGGGAGTGAGATGTTCTAGCAGATTTAAATACACTGAACCAGCAGAGCAGTCCTATGAGGCTGCAGGACCCCTTACCCGCTGTCTGGACAGCGCTGATTGGCCATGTGCTGATCACATTCACTCTCCCAAAAAAAAAAAAAAAAACCTCTCTAGCAATACACACCAAACTGAGCATGTGCAACTTGCCCCAAAGCTATGTTCTATCAGCAGATGGATTGGGGACAGTAGAAAAAGGGGAGGATTAGCGAAGAAAGGATGAAACATAATTTTTACACAATGTGGAGGATTAACTCTTTAGGTTCCCCAGTGCACATAACAAGCCTTGCTTTATTGCATATACACACTGATTTTACTGTTGTGGGTTTAGTAAGTCTGTTGTTTTTCAAAACAACAAACTCTTCTGCAGATGTTGCTGTTACAGGGATGAGACAAACCATTTTACACTGACAGGGGTGGTTTCAACTATTCGCTTTTATTTATGCACAACCTTTATCTCAAAAGAAAAAAAAATGTTGATGTAACTGCTTATAAAGTATTTGCTGGAGTTAGACTTCAATTTGTTTGTGTATTTAAATCTGCTAGAACATCTATCACTCCCCTCCCCCCAGACTGACAATGCTGCTGTCTAAAAGGTGCCAAAAAATGGCCACTGCCCCAGTCTATAACTGGCTTTTGCAGCAAGGACACATGAACGGGCAACGCATGTCAAGAAAAAAAAAAAGAGAAAAGAAAGTTCCAGCTCAACTTGCCAGCCAGCTTGCAAACAACCGAATTAACCTGTCTAACAGAATGCGTTAAAACAGGGGCTTAGTTAGCACACATTTTCAAATACATACGTAAGCCACAGAGCCACATCACGGCACCCCGACTTTCTGTGGTCCTAACTCTACAAATTTTGAGAGCCCCTATAGTAGAGGCACATGTATTTAATGGACAGACCAAGGGCAGGTGAACTTGAGGGAGCCCACCCCTCCTTAAAGGTACAGGTTCACCTGCCCTTGATCTATCCATTAAATACATGTGCCTCTACTATGGGGGCTCTCAAAATTTGTAGAATTAGGACCACAGAAAATCGGGGTGCCGTGACGTGGCTCTGTGGCTTATGTATTTGCAAATGTGTGCTAACTAAACCCGTTTTTAATGCATAATGTTAGACAGGTTAATTTGGTTGTTGGCAAGCTGGCTGGCAAGTTGACCTGGAACTTTCTTTTCTCCTTTTTTTTTTTGACATGTCTAAAGGTGCCCCCTGTGCGTCTACATTCAGAGTGGAGGCACTCTAATACAGGAGGTGTGTTACTGACCAGATTCAATCAGAAGGAAAAAGAGAAAACAAATGCAGCCACCACATCTAATGATTGCAAGCTGCAATATATTACATTTTTGTTTTATTACCACTTTAAATTAATATGATTGACAGCACAGAGATGTATGGGGGTACTAGAACACATGCAAAGCAGGAAATTAAAGCTGATGTTTAGGTATAGCTACCCTGCTGCACTGTCAACACAGGATGTCTCCAGGCTTGAGAAAAGGAGGACATGCCCCCCCCCTGAAATGTGTTGCTTTGACAACCTAACAATTTTCCTTGTAGAAAGTATATACTGAATATCGGCTGATTGCATTGGCTGTCACCTGTGAGCAGGGGCGGACTGACAACTCATGGGGCCCCCAGGCAATAGGGGATCATGGGGCCCCTGTGTCCTTGCCCAAACTCAAAAAAGCCTATGAAAAAGGTACCAGGGGCATCTCATGGGGCCCCCTACTGACCCCGGGCCCTCGGGCAGTGTCTGAGTTTCCAAATGGTCAGTCCGCCCCTGCCTGTGAGGGATCTCGTGGAACGCTGCAGACGCAGGACTGATTCACCTTCCCTGGTCTATCAACCCTCTGGAGTCACCATAGCTACACAGGCCCTGTATAGTACAGCACATCCATACACACTCAGAACAGCCATACTGCTTCAAGGGCCCTGAATACAGTGCGAGACTTGTTATGTGCGAGTGCATTTATTTACTTCATTTAATAAAGTGTTTGCTGCACTTCTTTCTGTTCTCTATGTTTATCGCCAGATACAGTATCCTTGGTCATGTGATTACTGTATACCTGCAGTATATCTTGTGCGTCTAAGAGAAGACCGATGTAGTGACTTTTTGGCTTTATATCTGAACTGAAGTCCATTTACAAAAGTCTCTTTTAGCGTAAAAGTGAAAAGTGTACATTCTGAACGCAGGAAGTTGCCTGCTTGACACAGGCGACATTCAAGGAATGCATTGCATTACAAAGTGAGGAGATGTTGAAACCACCGCCTCTACACCTTGTCCAATCAGAGAACGCTTTGCATTCATTGAGAAAATGTGAAGTGCTCCCTGAATGGCGCCCTGTGTTCACTGTGCAGCACCCTGGAAGCTAGTGGAAATCACAGTAGTAAAAAAAAAAAGCAAACAAAAATTCCCAGCTCACTTACCAGCCAGCCTACTACAAACCGAATTACCCTGTCCAACAGTTCATGGTAAACCAATGGGTTTAAACACATTAGAAAAGTGCGCTGTGCTAAATAAATATATGAATATGTGCAAACTAAAATTCATATATCCTCAAATGATAATTAAACACTTGCCCTCCTGAGAATTTGCCCCCCTTCCTGACCAGGCAATTTTTGGCGTTATGGCGCTTCGTTACTTTAACTGATAATTGCGTGGTCATGCAACGCTGCACCCAAATGAATGTCTTTTTTTCACACTAATAGAGCTTTCTTTTGGTGGTATTTGATCGCCTGTGCGTTTCTTAATTTTTATGCCATAAAAAAAAAAAAGACCGACAATTTTGAGAAAAAAAACAATATTTTTGACTTTTTGCTATTAAACATGTCCAGTGAAAATTTTTTTTAAAAAATCTAATTTCATCATAAATTTAGGCCAAAATGTATTCATGTCTTTGCTAAAAAAAAATCCCAATACATGTAAATTAATTGGTTTACATGAAAGTTATAGCGTTTACAAATGGCTGTATAGATACTGGAATTTTTTATTTTTTTTTACTAGTAATGGTGGCGATCAGCGACTTATAGCGGGACAGCGGAGGGCATTCTAACACTGGGGGGGGGAACTGATTTAGTGTCACTGACATCCCCAGTGACACCAATACAGTGATCAGCGCTAAAAAAAAAACCACTGACACTGTACTAATGGCACTGGACAGGAAGGGGTTTGAGGGGCGATTAAAGGGTTAACTGTGTGCTGGAAGTGTTTTACTGTGGGGTGGGGTGTTGGTGTTTCACTGTAAGCACACTGTTTTGGATTTTTAAAATGTTCTTTTTTGTATTAACCATAATAAATAAATACATTTTAAGAAATACACAACCAATATAATGATATTGCAATAGGCCAACCAGAGGTTGCTGGAGTGCATGTACCTAAAGTAGAGAGTGCAGGGCTTAGAAGTGCGTAACGTACAGAGTGCAGGGGTCTGAAGTATGTAGCATACAGAGTGCAGGGCTCAGAAGTTTTTAATAACATAGAATGCAGGGACCAGGAGTGCATAACACACAGAGGAGTGCATGGCTCCAGAGTGCGTAATGCACAAAGGGCAAGGAGTGTGTAAGGCAGAAATTGCAGGGGCCAGGAGTTTGCAAGGAAGGGAGTGCAGTCCTCAGAAGTGCATAACACAAAGAACGCAGGGGTCCAAAGTGCGTAACACACAGAGCTCAGGGGCCAGAAGTGTGTAATGTACATAGTGAAGCCCTTAGGAGTGCAAGGCACACAGTGCAGGATTCAGGAGCGCATTTTCCACAAAGTGCAGGGGTCTGGAGTGTGTAACTCACAGAGGTAATGTACAGAGGTAATGCTGAGAGTGCAGGGCCCAGGAGTGGTTGTCAGGCAGAGCGAGGAGGAGCTGCCCTTGACTTTGGAAAGTGGAAACCTTCCTTGACTCTGCATAAGAATAAACCACAGCAGGTAATTTATATGCAAATCTTACAGTGGCTCATTCAAACACAAACCCTACAGGGATTTTCTTATGAATGAGCTGTGGGCATACTGTAGCAGGAGCACAGCCTTTGCAGAACAAATCCTCTGTACAGGGGACTCAGGGACTATGGTGAAATGGTGTGACAGTCTCACACAATCCAGGACTGTTGGGAGGTATGCACATATTTCAAGTGTATGTCAAGTCAAAAACATTTTTCTAGCTTTGGATAGATTATATAGAGTGGGGAAGAATTAGAGCTTATGGATACTATATTTGATTTTGAAGTACAATTTATTAAGGCAGGGTTCTGTCTGTGATATATGTGTTCTTCCATATGTTCTCAGATTGCTAAAAAAGGATGGTATTAGAAAAATATGGTTGGCATTTTTGTTTACATAGTCTCCTTTAAAACTGACATACTTTTTGGTGGTGCATGGATTTGGCTTCCTCCAAATAAACTTATTAGATAAAAGAGATTACCGCAATAACAATAACATTCAAAGATGAAAGCAGGCAAAAAAATTTTGTATTATGGCAGGGGTGTTTTTAGGATTGTAAAAGTCCTGGGGCACACTTGGACACTATGAGAAGAGCAATGATGGTAAATAGTGCTAACAGTGGGGGTGGGCTTTAAGCAGTATGATGCAGGGGTCAGGAGCGTGTAACGCACAGAATGCAAAGGTCAGAAGTGTGGAGTAGAAACCAGAAGTACAGTTAGGTCCATATATATTTGGACACAGGCACTAATATAGTTTTTTTCAGGTATTTACCAAAACATATTCAAGCTATAGTTATGTGATGGATATGGGCTTAAAGTGCACACTCTCAGGTTTATTTGAGGGTAAAAGCTGTTTCATGGCCAAGTGTGGGCTACTTCTTTGTTATTTCTCCATCAATTAAGTAGGTAAAAGGTCTAGAGTTGATTCTAAGTGTGGTATTTGCATTTGGAATCTATGGCTGTGAACTTACATCATGCGTTCAAAGGAGCTGTCCATGCAAGTGAAACAGACCACTGTAAGGCTTCAAAAATTAGGAGTGGCTAAATCAACAGTTTAGTACATTCTGAGGAAAGAAGAAGGTACTGTTGAGCTCAGCAACATAAAAAGGCATGGACGTCCACAGAAGACAACAGTGGTGGATGATCGCAGAATCCTCTCTATGGTAAAGAAAAACTCATTCACAACATCCAGACAAGTGAACCACACTCTCCAGGAGGTAGGCGTATCATTGTCAAAGTATACAATGAAGAGAAGACTTCACAAGAGCAAATATAGAGGGTTCACCAAAAGCTGCAAACCATTCATAAGCCTGAAGAATAGAAAAGCTAGATTAGACTTTGCCAAAAAAAATCTAAAAAAGCCAGACCAGTTCTGGAAAAGCATTCTTTGGAAAGATGAAACTAAGATTAATCTGTACCAGAATGACAGGAAGAAAAAAAAGTGTGGCGAAGGCTTGGAACAGCTCATGATCCAAAGCACACAACATCATCTGTAAAACATGGCGGAGACAGTGTGATGGCATGGGCATGCATGGCTTCCAGTGGCACTAGGTCATTGGTGTTTATGGATGATGTGACAGAAGACAGAAGCAGCTGGATGAATTCTGCAGTGTTTAGAGATATACTGTCAGCTCAGATTCACCCAAATGCAGCAAAGTTAATTGGACGGTGCTTCACAGTACAGATGGACAATGATCCAAAACACACTGCAAAAGCAACCCAGGAGCTTTTGAAGGAAAAGAAGTAGAATATTCTGCAATGGCTGAGTCAATCACCTGACCTGAAACCAATTGAGCATGCATTTCACTTGATGAAAGGCAAAACTAAAGGCAGAAAGACCCACAAACAAAGAACAACTGAAGACAGCTGCAGTTAGAGCCTGGCAAAGCATCAGAAAGGAGGAATCCCAGTCTTTGGTAATGTCCATGGGTTCCAGACTTCAGGCAGTCATTGCCAGTAAAGGATTCTCAACAAAATATTTAAAATTAACATTTTATTTATGATTATATTCATTTGTCCAATTACATTTGAGCCCCTGAAAATGGAGGGACTGTGTATGAAAATGGTTGCAGTTTCTAACATTTTTACTTGATATTTATGTTCAACCCCTTGAATTAAAGCTGAAAGTCTGCACTTCAAATTAATTTAGATTGTTTCATTTTAATTTATTCTGGTGGCATACAGAGCCAAAAGTATGAAAATTGTGCCTGTGTCCAAATATATATGGACCTAACTGTATATAATGCACAATACAGAAGTCAGCATGTATTTCACAGAGTACAGAAAATAGGAGTAGTAATACAGAGTACAGGGGTTAAGAGTATGCAATGCACAGAGTGAAAAGGTTCAGGACTGTGCAATGCATAGAGTGCAGGGGTAAGGAGTATGTAATACACAGAGTGCAGGAGTACTTAATACACAGAGCAGTGTCAGATGTATGTAACATGCAGAGCAAAAGAGGCAAGATTAGGGGACAGGAGTAGGTCACATACAGAGTGCAGGGGTCAAGAGAACATAACGTACAGTTGTCAAAATTACTCAAAATCCTCCCCAAGCACTGTTAACTCTCCAATGCCATGGGTCAGATTTCAATCCCACTCTATACGGCCATTTTATCTCCTGGGTTTATTGTGGTCAAATACTCCCCCACATTCACTGTTGATGTACAATTTGATTGTATTCCACTCTTTTATACTTTGGTCCGGCTATAAAGCTAAATTGGGTCTTATCTCTCCAGCTCTGCCGGGCTTGACGTTTTTCAGTGACCAGCATTTTATCACAGGGTGTTCGGTTCCACAGGCTTTTCACTGCTGGTATGATCAAGCTTTCATTAGATCAGATTTTCAGTTTGGTGGTTCTTTTATATCATATGGTACGCTATGTACATCATTTGATATTCCACTTCGTGAACATTTTTGCTATCAGCAAATCCGACACTTTTTTAATTCCCATTTTGGTTTGACACCCTCGTCTCCGATTACTTATTTTGAAAGTAGGAGCCGTGATTCGCCCAGGGGAAGGGGACTTATCTCGGATTTATATCACTCCTTTTTAACTAGCATTTATCCCATGCCTCCTTTGTATAGACAGAAATGGGAAAATGAATGTGGTGTTACATTTTCCGATGAGGACTGGGATTCTATGGTGGAGAATATACGGAACAGATCTAGGTCTGTGAGACAGCCCTAAATGTTTTAACTCGCTGGTACTATACCCCTTCCAGACTCCATGTTATGTTTCCAGGGACATCGCACCTCTCTTTTCGAGGGTGTGGATTGGCCAGTACCCTTGTACATGTATTTTGGGCTTGTCCTAGTCTTTCTTTGATCTGGTGTAGAATTTCGGAAGTGGGCTCCGCTCTGGCAGGCTCCCCGGTGGATTTATCCTTGCAAATTTGCTTATTGGGTGTGTTGATTCTTGGGATCCCAGTTAACAAAATTAGGCTAATTCACACTATCTGCAATGCCACTCTGTGGGCTATCGCCCTTTACTGGAAATCACCAGTAGTCCTTTTGGCTTCTGTCTTATGGAGAGTTGATGTGGTTATGCTTATGGAACGTATTCAATAAACACTTTTGGATAGCATGCACTTATTCGACAGTAAATGGGATGGTTGGAGAGCGCATCGACACCTATTATTTGAGCGATAATCTATCAGGGATTGTTTACATCATACGCATTAATGAGCGTGTGATTGTTCTGTCAATATTATTGACTACCTCATTCATGTACTTGATTTTATTTTTACTATTTTCTTTCTCCGAATTTGCTTTGTATTTCTGTTTAATCTTTATGTATTTTGTTTTATGCTGTTGACTCTACCTCATTGTATAGTGCGATTTTGTAGTCTCTCTTAATAAAAAATGTTTGTAAACAAAAAAATCCTCCCTAAGCAAAAATTCTCACTTCTTCCCAATACAAATTCTCCCAAGTATACCCCTCCCCCACTTTTCACATTAGGATTAGAAAGTCACCCCTAGCACTCATCAGATTTCAGATACAGTGGCACCTGGTAGAGCTAGGAAAGTCCTCCTTGGCTGTGTCATGTGACACTTCAGAGCTGTGGAGAGGCCAAGGGCTTCCTTGGCTCTGCATTTACATTATCATTCTCATCTGTGGTTTAAAAAAAGGCAGGGAAGAAGCAAAAATCTGTATTTAAAAAAAAAAGGTTGTGGTCACAGCCTGGGGACTTGTGGCCCCAAGTGAAAGATAAAGGGCATGTGCCCTGGTTCCCCAGCAGTAGTGATACCCATGGATTATGGAACAGAGGTTCATCTCAGAAGGCAATGTCAGATGAAAATCGGGGATATTTAAGGAGCCCAATCCCACATATTTAGAGAAAAACTAAGGTAACAGGTATGTGGCTTGTTAATTAGCTGTAACAACTGGCATGTAAATTTTGTGGAAGCTTCCGTAGCAGTATTGCATGGCATGCTCTGGAGATGGTTGGCAAGGCAGATGGCAAAGTAATCTACTATCACCAAACTTTACCTTACACTAGGAGAGCCAGTATCCTTCTATTGTGTTTAGTTTATTTTTTCCTCTGGTGTATCATGGTGTACCCAAGTTTTATACACTTAGAAATCATTACAAAATGTTTCTGAGAAGACTTCTGTCAGCAGTGTCCGATGCATCCAGTGCGTTCCCCCTCTCCCTTAAAAACTGCTGCTCCTCCTTTATCTGCAGCCAATTTTTTGGTCTCTCTTACTGAACATTGTAGAGATGAGCGAATCGAACATGGCGAAGTGGAATTCGTTTCGAATATTGGGAAATATTCGATTCGCGCCGAATCCGAAAATTAGCCAACTTCGGATGCACGAATCGAATTTTCCCAAAAATGGCGGCGACATGTGTGGCGACGGAGCGGGGATCTCTGGGAAGGCGCGCAGACAAGGCGCGCTGACCCATAATGCATTCATTCATGACATGTGATCGCATTAGCCAATCAGCAGCCAGCCAGCCAGCACTGTGTAATGGTGGAGCTATAAATTGCGGCCATCTTACAATTCTCCATTAGCCTGCGGTCATTCAAGAGAGACAGACCTGTCTGTATTAGGGACAGAGTTAGGGCCAGAGAGACTTTAGGGCCACAGAATCGTTACTTAGGGACACAGAATCGTTACTCAGGGACACAGAATTGTTAATCAGGGACACAGAATTGTTACTCAGGGACAGACACAGAATTGTTACTGAGGGACACAGAATTGTTACTGAGGGACACAGAATTGTTACTGAGGGACACAGAATTGTTACTCAGGGACACAGAATTGTTACTCAGGGACACAGAATTGTTACTCAGGGACACAGAATTGTTACTCAGGGACAGACATAGAATTGTTACTGAGGGACACAGAATTGTTACTCAGGGACACAGAATTGTTACTCAGGGACACAGAATTGTTACTCAGGGACAGACACAGAATTGTTACTGAGGGACACAGAATTGTTACTCAGGGACACAGAATTGTTACTCAGGGACACAGAATTGTTACTCAGGGACACAGAATTGTTACTCAGGGACACAGAATTGTTACTCAGGGACAGACACAGAATTGTTACTCAGGGACACAGAATTGTTACTCAGGGACACAGAATTGTTACTCAGGGACACAGAATTGTTACTCAGGGACAGACACAGAATTGTTACTGAGGGACACAGAATTGTTACTGAGGGACACAGAATTGTTACTGAGGGACACAGAATTGTTACTCAGGGACACAGAATTGTTACTCAGGGACAGACACAGAATTGTTACTCAGGGACACAGAATTGTTACTCAGGGACACAGAATTGTTACTGAGGGACACAGAATTGTTACTCAGGGACACAGAATTGTTACTCAGGGACAGACACAGAATTGTTACTCAGGGACAGACACAGAATTGTTACTGAGGGACACAGAATTTTTACTGAGGGACACAGAATTGTTTCTGAGGGACACAGAATTGTTTCTGAGGGACACAGAATTGTTACTCAGGGACAGACACAGAATTGTTACTGAGGGACACAGAATTGTTACCGAGGGACACAGAATTGTTACCGAGGGACACAGAATTGTTACTCAGGGACACAGAATTGTTACTCAGGGACACAGAATTGTCACTCAGGGACACAGAATTGTTACTGAGGGACACAGAATTGTTACTGAGGGACAGAATTGTTACTCAGGGACACAGAATTGTTACTCAGGGACAGACACAGAATTGTTACTGAGGGACACAGAATTGTTACTGAGGGACACAGAATTGTTACTCTGGGACACAGAATTGTTACTCAGGGACACAGAATTGTTACTGAGGGACACAGAATCGTTACTGAGGGACACAGAATTGTTACTCTGGGACACAGAATTGTTACTCAGGGACACAGAATTGTTACTGAGGGACACAGAATCGTTACTGAGGGACACAGAATTGTTACTCAGGGACACAGAATTGTTATTCAGGGACACAGAATCGTTGAATTAAAGAGTATGTCAGACAACACGCAGAGGAGTGGCAGAGGAGGCAATGTTTCAGGAGCGAGCAGACGTGGCAGCAGAGGAAGGGGTCGAGGCAGCACTAGTCGCAGCCAGAGGCCAGTGCTCCCGGTGTCATCCAGCGGTCGTGTCTCCACCGACAACCCTGCCGTCATCGATTGGTTGGCTCGGTCGTCTTCCTCTTCCCAGGTCACCTCTGACACCTACAGCCAACGGTCGGTGGGTACGTCAGACACAACCGTTAGTTAGCATAGCCCGGGAGCAAGCCCACTGAAATCACGTGTCCTCTACCTGCCCCTGTCCTTTGGTGTTCCCTCACCAAGCGAAGTATCGCATGCTGTGGGCTCAGCCCCACTGTACAGTGAGGAAGAGCTAACAGAGGGTGGTCAGGAACGGGGGGAGACATCCGCCTCTTCAGCAGCCAGGCGAAGAAGTACTGGCGAGGAGAGTGGCTCGGTAGCCGGTCTAGAGACAGGTCTGTCTCCTGACCCACACGCAGCCGAGGGGGCTAGTAGTGAGGCGGAGACCCTAATTGATGATGATGAGGCTGATCGCACTTGGCAGCCTCGTCGTCATCAGGCTATTGCTTCCGCATCATCAGGAGAAGAGGGTGCCAGCTTGGCAGCGAGCAAAACAGTCGGTGGGTTGCCCAGGAGGCAGCAGGGTCGCAGCAGTGTCAGTGGAGGCAAACGGCCACGGAGTAGAGCACCAGCTCCACTGCAGCCTACCACCACGGCCAGTAGTGGTGCCGGTGTGCACGAAGGAAGTAGCAGTCAGCCAGTGAGGAGTAGCGGGGGCAAAGTTTCCTACTCGGCGGTGTGGCAATTTTTCGTCAAGCCGCCCGAGGAAGTAAACGTAGCCGTATGTCGACTATGTGGCCAGAAAGTCAAGCGTGGCCAGGGGGCCCATGTCTCCATCGCCACACTCTGCCATGTGCCACTTTCAGGTCTCCTCACACTGCTGGTGGGTTCCATTTTGTCATAGGGTGCTGGCAGATTACGGGCCTCCCATTGCTGCTGCCAGGCCCGTAATCTGTCATGGGCCCCTGTACCGCCTCCTCATGCTTCTGCCAGGCCCGTAATCTGTCATGGGTCCCTGTACGGCCTCCCATTGCTGCTGTCTCCATCGCCACACTCTGCCATGTGCCACTTTCAGGTCTCCTCACACTGCTGGTGGGTTCCATTTTGTCATAGGGTGCTGGCAGATTATGGGCCTCCCATTGCTGCTGCCAGGCCCGTAATCTGCCATGGGCCCCTGTACCGCCTCCTCATGCTGCTGCCAGGCCCGTAATCTGTCATGGGTCCCTGTACGGCCTCCCATTGCTGCTGTCTCCATCGCCACACTCTGCCATGTGCCACTTTCAGGTCTCCTCACACTGCTGGTGGGTTCCATTTTGTCATAGGGTGCTGGCAGATTACGGGCCTCCCATTGCTGCTGCCAGGCCCGTAATCTGGCATGGGCCCCCGTACCGCCTCCTCATGCTGCTGCCAGGCCCGTAATCTGTCATGGGTCCCTGTACGGCCTCCCATTGCTGCTGTCTCCATCGCCACACTCTGCCATGTGCCACTTTCAGGTCTCCTCACACTGCTGGTGGGTTCCATTTTGTCATAGGGTGCTGGCAGATTACGGGCCTCCCATTGCTGCTGCCAGGCCCGTAATCTGGCATGGGCCCCCGTACCGCCTCCTCATGCTGCTGCCAGGTCCAGAGTGTCTCATGGGTCCCTGTACGGCCTCCCATTGCTGCTGTCTCCATCGCCACACTCTGCCATGTGCCACTTTCAGGTCTCCTCACACTGCTGGTGGGTTCCATTTTGTCATAGGGTGCTGGCAGATTACGGGCCTCCCATTGCTGCTGCCAGGCCCGTAATCTGCCATGGGCCCCCGTACCGCCTCCTCATGCTGCTGCCAGGTCCAGAGTGTCTCATGGGTCCCTGTACGGCCTCCCATTGCTGCTGTCTCCATCGCCACACTCTGCCATGTGCCACTTTCAGGTCTCCTCACACTGCTGGTGGGTTCCATTTTGTCATAGGGTGCTGGCAGATTACGGGCCTCCCATTGCTTCTGCCAGGCCCGTAATCTGCCATGGGCCCCCGTACCGCCTCCTCATGCTGCTGCCAGGTCCAGAGTGTCTCATGGGTCCCTGTACGGCCTCCCATTGCTGCTGTCTCCATCGCCACACTCTGCCATGTGCCACTTTCAGGTCTCCTCACACTGCTGGTGGGTTCCATTTTGTCATAGGGTGCTGTATGGCCTCCCATTGCTGCTGCCTCCACCGCCACACTGTGGCTCCACACTCTGGTTTTGGCCCCGTGACTGCCCAAATGAGTGAAGTGTGCGGTGATTCTAAGATCGACGGCACTCATCTGCATGTCATACTGACTGACAGTATTATTTCTCTTCCCCAGCAGACTCCAAGGGCATTTAAATTAAAGGTTCAGTGTTCTGCACTAATATAAAGGCTCTCTGAAGCCTAGAAACACCCTTTTTATAAGTTAAATTCGCAGCGAATATATTCGACTCGAATCGAATTTATTCCGCGAATCAGCCGAATTGAATTTTTGAATACTTCGCTCATCTCTAGAACATTGGTTACCAGGTAAAGCCTCCTCCACTCCTATAGGCTGTTGAAGCACTTCCCTCAGGTGCATACGTTTGATATGCCGAGTGTCAACTTTGTCCACCAAACCTTTTCTCCCCTGATTGGTTGGCAGCACTGTGGCACTTTAGTAAGCATCACAGCCCAGGGCTAATGATCAGCTTACTGACTCCTGTAACTTTGCCCTGCCTTGTATTGATACTTTTACTTGAGCCCTTGTCTGACCCTTGCCTAGATACAGATTACTTTACTAATTACCATCTGCTGTGACTCTTGCATGGAAAACAGATATGCTATTGATTGATTCCTGCCCTGACCCTTGCCTGGATATTGAATATGCTAATGTATGTCACCTGCCCCGACACTTGCTCAGATAACAGACTCTACCTCTGTCTGCTGCTAGCTAGGACTGGCAACAAGCCAGCCAGGGACAAGTCCTGGTAACTTCTGCATACTATACCAGCCTTGAACCTTTTGCACATCCTGAAGCCATCTGACATGGTACGTGAACTCTACAACCTTGGGGTTGCTGGGCAGATTCCCAGTTCTGCAAATATAGCAATGTACTTTAAAGCAGAACTACACTGCATCTGTGCACCACAAACCAAAAATGCTATTTAATTTTTAATATTCAAAGCAAACTGACTGATGCATCCATGTCTCCATTTTTATTTTGCTGAGAAATCACTCAGACAGGGCACCAGGGGGAGAAGTGTGTTAAAAAAAAAAAAAAGGATCATGGGGTATGTAGCCCCATCAGCTCCAAGTGGGACTACTCTCCCCTACATGTCCCAGGGGTGTTTACAGCTGGAAAGGAGGGGATGGAGGAACTTTAAATAGAGTGGTGGAAAAACTAGGAGCATTTGGCACCAGACCAAAGCAAAAGACAGAAGGGGAGACAGACACAGTTAGTTCTTCAGTAGATTTGACTTCATCCTCTGCTTTCAGATGTATCAAAGGCACAAAGCTGATTTGCCGGTCCACTTTCAGCTACATCAGAGGCACAGAGCTGAACCACAGGTCTGCTTTCAGCTTCATCAAAGGTGCAATGCGGAATCACCTACTTATATCCCTGTGATTCAAAGATACATACCCAGGTGTGGGTCAGTCCTGAATGTGCAGAAGATCTAAGCTAGCTAACCAGAGGTCACCACATTAGCATATGAGGGCCCCCCACCGCCA
This sequence comes from Staurois parvus, assembly GCF_062004578.1. Lineage (NCBI taxonomy): Eukaryota > Metazoa > Chordata > Amphibia > Anura > Ranidae > Staurois > Staurois parvus. Next base: position 760,821 of record NW_028317882.1, read on the forward strand.
GGACCTACTACTGAAGAGAAGTATTTGGTGATAGCGTTGTTACCCCTTCTTTACACTGAGTAGCAGACACTTACATTTAGCCCACTACTGTTTTAACTCCACCATCCTTCCAGGAGTCATCCAATCTATTCAGGTCACACGCAAATCCATTCATTTCTCTTGACTCAGCATCACCATACTGATAGCCCCTTCCTCTTCCCCTCCCCCTCTTCCACCTTGAATTTGTTATTCTTATGCAACGGACTTAATTTTATGGGACAAACACCATATAGTTCCTTCTGCTCCTATTTGCCTACTGACTCTAATTAGGTGAGAATTATTGAGTTCCAGACGTGCACTACTGTAAGGGCCCCAACTACACCGACATGACACAAGAGTTATCTTCCTTTGTTTTCTTTTTTTTAGGACACTGCTACATATTGGTAATTATTTATCTATGAGTATAAGAGTTATCCACCTCCCCAAGTTCTGCAGGCAGACTTGAACATAGCTGGGTCATTCTAAGGGAACTTGATAATGCCATAATATAAAGGGGTCATTCTACTACGTTTCAGGTACCATGACTGCACCCTTTGTGCCCCAGTTACAGTTTAAGATGATCGGAATAGTTGGTAAAAAATAATTCAGACCCGGTTATCCTCTGCCTTTGTTGAATTAATATACTTAACGTAGTAGGTCTTTGTATATGGTTATGGTCATTGTATTCTTTTGCTCTTTTATATTCAAGCTGTCTGACAATTTGGTGTTGTTTAGTTCCTTATTAGGGGTGTGTCAGAATGGCTAACGCAGTAACATTGGTTGTCTTTGTCCCAGATTAGTCTCAGAGGGTGTATTCGTTCAGCAAATCCTTCAGGAATGCGCTACATAGCATTTACTTCCTGGAAACCATCTGACCTCAGGCATGCAAGCAGAAGGGTGTGCTTAGTGGAGACAACCCCTACTCTTCTCCTGAAGACTCCTGGGATGTAAGACATCATTTGCCTAGGCCTGGGAACCAGGAAGTAACTGAAGGCATTATAAAAAAAAGTTTATATCAAGTAAATGTGATATATGTTCCTATTTACTAATGCTAGCAGCATAATATTTAAAAATAGTCAAGTGTTGACGGAAGAAGTGAAGTTCTGCTTTTAATCCTGGGGCATTAGAGTACCGGTAGGCATACTAGCCTTATGGAAAAGGTGGTTGCTATGACATAGTCATTGTCAGATAATATCTATACAAACCCTTTTATGGTCACTTCTTTGGAAAGAGTACAAACCTGTGATTCTGATTAATATTTCTGGGAAAATGGACTTGTGAAGAGTAGATGGAAAACTGGTTAATCTGTTTATAACTGGCAATGGAAACAAAATTGGGAAGGATACAGCACAGAAGTGCAGATACAAAATTCCCCTGCACTTAGCCCAACTAGCCAACAAAGGGGAACTGCAAAAACCTCATCTTCCTTTAACTGCCTCCCACCCGCCATATTGGGAAATGAGGGACGGGCAGAAGCTCTTTTGTTCTGGGAGGATGTCATATGAGCGTGCCCCTGGGGGCGCACGACCTCGGAGATCAGCACAGTGGATCACCGAGCGTGGTAAAGAGCCAATGACATAGGCTCTTTACCATGTGATCAGCTGTGCCCAATCACAACTGATGACATGTAAATGGGAAATTCCAGTTATCGGAAGTCCTTTCCTCATGCTGACAGTGCGCGAGGAGAGGAGAGCCAATAAGCGGCACTCCACATAGGGTACATCTACATTGATAAGCAGGGCACTGATCATCAGTGCCCTGATGATCAGTGCAGCCCCATCAGTGCTGCCCATCAATACTTACCAGTGATACCTCTCAGTGTCCATTAATGCTGCCTTTCAGTGCCCATTAGTATGGCATATCAGTGCCCATCAGTGATGCCTGTCAATGCCCATCAGTGCCGCCTATCAGTGCTTCCTCATTAGGGCAGTCTATTTCTACCCATCAGTGCAACATATCAGTGGCAATCAGTGATGCCTGTCCGTGTCTATCAGTGCTGCCAATCAGTACTTCCTCATCAGTACCACCTATTAGTGCTACCTCATCAGTGCACATCAGTGGAGAAATATTACTTATTTACAAAATTTTATAACCGAGACTAAGAAAACCTTTTTTGTTTACAAAATTTTCAGTGTTTTTGTGTTTGTTTAGAAAAAAAATTCAAAACACAGTGGTGATTACCACCAAAAGAAAGTTCTATATGTCTCAAAAAATGCTAAAAATTTAGTTTGGGTACAGTGTTGCATGACCGCGCAATTGTCATTCAGAGTGTGACAGCACTGAAAGTTGAAAATTGTCCTGGGCAAGAAGAGGGTGAAAGTGCCCAGCTGGCAAGTGGATAAACCCAGCTGTACACATATACAGTATATGTCAAGGAGAGCCTCTACTGTATCTCTTACTGCTCAGAACATCTGTGAGGAGAAAATTATACCTTGTATGTTTGTGGAAATTGGTGGAAAAGGTATATAAAAGGGAAAAAAGTTTAGTAGTTAAAATATATAAATAAAGATAAAATAAATAGCTCAGTTAGATTAGGGCTTGTTTTAGATTAGTGTTAGTGCCATAGATGGTGTCAGTGTAGAAGTGTGTGGTGCATCTTGTGTATGTGTGCTTCTAGTGTCAGCATCAGCATTTTTATCAACATTTGTGTCAGTATCTGTGTATTTTAGCCAGGATAGAAAACAGGTTTTATATTAATTATCATGGCAGTGTGTGGTATGTAGAGTGTGCGCATGATTTTTTAGTTTATTAGTGGTTTGTAGGGTGCCAGTGTTTTGGATGTGATAAGAAAAAAACAAACAAATATGTATTTTTATTCCTTTGTTAGTGTGTGGTTTAAAGTGAAGTTTTACAGTGCGAAGTGTCAGTAACGCATGTATACCTGATATTTAGATTTGGATAAATTTCCCTCTCTGAAGACCAAATTTTCACTATTGTTTCTGGGACCTAATAGGAGTACAATTAATGCACACATAGGTGGTATCAACATGCATATCAGGATTATGAAAATTATTTTTCTTTAGGGTTTTTTGTGTTTTTTTTATTGGTTGTAGATCATGATAATGGCAAGAAACACAGCTAAAGTTGTTATTTTTTTTATTTGTTTTACTGTTTTCAGCAAGAATTGAAGCTTCATTTAAGCTTAGTGTATTTTTTAAAAAGTATTACTAAACCAGGGGTCTGCAACCTTTAAGACATAAAGAGCCACTTGGACCCGTTTCCGAGAGGGAAAAAAAGACTGGGAGCCGCAAAACCATTGCAACATTTAAAACAAATCCGACACTGCATATATTGCAAAAAACGCTCTGGTCATGAAGGGGGTTTAAGGGCCCAGTAAGCAAAGGGTTAATCAGGGCCACAGTGTATCGTCATAATCACAATCATAGCCTTAGGTCAGTGGTGGGCAACCTTTTTTTTCGACTGAGCCAAATCTCGCCAAAACCACGATTGAAATTTATTTTGAGAGAAACATTTTTAAAACTGAAAATACATCCCCCATATAGTAATTCATCCCCCATATAGTAATTCATCCCCCATATAGTAATTCATCCCCCATAGTAATTCATCCCCCCTATAGTAATTCATCCCCCCTATAGTAATTCATCCCCCATATAGTAATTCATCCCCCATAGTAATTCATCCCCCATATAGTAATTCATCCCCCATATAGTAATTCATCCCCCATATAGTAATTCATCCCCCCTATAGTAATTCATCCCCCCTATAGTAATTCATCCCCCCTATAGTAATTCATTCCCCATATAGTTATTCATCCCCCATAGTAATTCATCCCCCATAGTAATTCATCCCCCCTATAGTAATTCATCCCCCCTATAGTAATTCATCCCCCATAGTAATTCATTCCCCATATAGTAATTCATCCCCCCTATAGTAATTCATCCCCCATATAGTAATTCATCCCCCCTATAGTAATTCATCCCCCCTATAGTAATTCATCCCCCATAGTAATTCATCCCCCATAGTAATTCATCCCCCCTATAGTAATTCATCCCCCCTATAGTAATTCATCCCCCATAGTAATTCATTCCCCATATAGTAATTCATCCCCCCTATAGTAATTCATCCCCCATATAGTAATTCATCCCCCATATAGTAATTCATCCCCCCTATAGTAATTCATCCCCCATATAGTAATTCATCCCCCCTATAGTAATTCATCCCCCCTATAGTAATTCATTCCCCCTATAGTAATTCATCCCCCCTATAGTAATTCATCCCCCATAGTAATTCATCCCCCATAGTAATTCATCCCCCCTATAGTAATTCATCCCCCCTATAGTAATTCATCCCCCATAGTAATTCATTCCCCATATAGTAATTCATCCCCCCTATAGTAATTCATCCCCCCTATAGTAATTCATCCCCCCTATAGTAATTCATCCCCCATAGTAATTCATTCCCCATATTGTGTGAATTCACTTACCTTTGCTCCGCGCGTTCCTCTCGCTGGGTTCCCGCGCCGTTCTGGTCTTCAGGGCGGACTGTGAGAGGAGTTCGTCACGCTGCCCCGCCTACATCCGGGCTGCCCCGCCTACATCCTGACAGCCAATGTTTGCCAGCGGGCGCCCGGCACACAGAAGATCTGCATTAAAAGAGCCGCGGCTTGCCGACCCTATTGCCTGTCACCTGGTGGGCAGTGTGCTCCGGAGCCGCAGGAAAGGTGAAAAAGAGCCGCATGCGGCTCCGGAGCCGCGGGTTGCCGACACCCGTACTAAACCCAGGACCCTGCATTCACTATATCTGGTCTCCCACAGTACACAAAACATGGAAATTATTTTAGTAAATATAAACTGCTAAATTTTCTAATCAGCAGTTAGAGCAGTCTTGTGACTTCTGTCAGTGACTTCTGTCAGTGTCCAGCTGAGCACTGGTTAAAGCGTATAGGAGTTTTCATTTTGCTCTAGGAAGATGCAGACCCCTGACCTATGTCTGGACAGTGCTGATTGGCCCTGTGCTAATCACATGCACTCTCCCAAGAGAAAAAAAAAACCTCTCTAGCAGTACACCCCAAACTGAGCATGTGCACATGATATGTCTAATCAGGAGATAAGAGGGGGATGCTAGAAGAAGGGGAGGATCAGAGAAGGCAGGAACAAACAGCATTTTACACAATGCAGAGGACTAACCCCTTAGGTTCCAGAGCAAGCATAACGAACATACTTTACTACATATACAGACTGATTTTACTGTTGTGGGTTTAGTAACACTTTAAACAAGAAAATCAGCCACTCACATCTACCACCAAATGATGGCCCAATTTAGCCTGAGAAAACAAGGTATAATTTGCCTAGATACACTAATTGCAAAGATATGTACAGTTTTACTAACGCATGCCAAAGATGCAAAACTGGGTTCAAGCATTAAGGTCTGTTTCACCTTCTATCATTAAACTCTTCCAGCCGCCGCCGCCTCCTGGCCCTTTAGAATGTACTAAATGCCAGGAGGTGGGCATTCCGATCATGTGACCACTGTGATTGGTCACATGATCAGAATGCTCCCAATCGCAAGTATGCATTGGGAGCTTTGTTGTACCCTCCAGTTACTAAGCTTGGAGTGCACTCCCAGCATAGGAAAATGTTTACATAGGACACAAATACATATATATGCGGCCTCTTGGGCAGTAAAGCCCACCCGCCAAGAGGCCATATGTGTGTATATATTATTTTTATATATATATAAAATATTATTATACAGGATTTATATAGCGCCAACAGTTTGCTCAGCGCTTTACAATATATATATATATATATATATATATATGCGCTAAACCTGTGGTGGGAACTGGTTAAAAAATAATAAGATCTTATTGGACCAATTTGTGAATATTTGTGAAGCCACACACCATGACAAGCATATCAGGAAAGAAGGTTGTACACCAATTTATGAGAGTACCAATAGTGAATGCTATATAGCAATGGGTAAACAGGCATCAACCTTGAAAGAATTGTATTACACTCTATATTTAAAGCAGAACTCCAGGCACCTAATAAATTTGAAAAATATTACCCCACCAGCAGGGCCGGTGTTTCCACTAGGCAAACTAGGCGGGGTGCCTAGGGCACAATGTTACCTAGGGGCACCTGGACGCAGCACAAGCCAGCACTCTCTCTGTGTGAGATGCTGCCACGTCATAAATGATCCTTGAGAGGACAGAGCAAGATTCCGGGTGTCTGGGGCCAGTGTAGCAGCTGAGCTGCAGCACCTTCCAGTGTTCCTCTCAGACTCAGTCTCTGCAAGCCAGCTGGCGGCTGCTGATCACTGTGGAGTTCCAGCTCTTCTCTTCCCATTCATCAGCAGAGGCGGAGCTGCACCTGCAGAGAAAGATAATGTCTGACTCTGATGTTTCGTGTCTGTCTCAGTGTGACCTGGCTGACCGGACATCCACCACATGTGCAATGTGTCAGTGAGTGATGACATCATCACAATCCCACAGCCTGCTCTTATAGTATCTGCTGATCTGTGTCAGTGTTCCTGGTGGTGTGTTGTGTTGGATCTCTCACTGTGTGGGATTGCTCAGTTCAGCTGCCTGGTGTCACAGCATTTTATCTCCCCCCTATTGCCTGGGGAATTCCAGCCGGGGATCTGTCAGAGTGTTGATCCATTAACCTTAACTTTTGGGGGGGGGGCGCAAGTAGCTGGTCTTGCCTAGAGCGCACAATAGTCTAGCACCAGCCCTGCCCACCAGCTGATGTAAAATATAATGCTTGCTTCCCTTGGAATGAGCTAACAAACTATTACTTGTGTTACACCAGGGTCCCACAGAAGCTAGTGCCCCTGTCCTCTTCTCTCCCACTGCAGAATGTGGGTGGGTATACCAATGCCATCATGTACAATGCAAGACCAGAAGTGACCACTGATCTCATATTGTATGCATTGAAGTCAGTGAGAAGGGTGGTGACACAACTGGAACCAGCAGGGAGAGAGGCTGAGAAATCATGATGTACACAGTGTTAGAGCATCCTGACAATCTATCATTATATTCTGCAGCAGCTAAGGGGATGGAGGCACAATTTTTATAGTCTTTTAATGTCCAGAGTTGGATATCTGGTTATCTCTCACCTCGACTACTGCAATTCCCTCCTCATTGGCTTACCTTTACATAGGCTATCCCCCTCCAGTCCACCTTTAAACGATCCCTGAAAACCTCTTTAAAGAAGCCTATCCTGCTGCTAACTAGTAAACTGCCTTTTATTTCCTCCAACAGCTCATCCCCACACAACTATTACCTTTTGTATCACTGAACCCTTCCTCCTAGATTGTAAGCTCTAACGAGCAGGGCCCTCTGTTTCCTCTTGTACCAAATTGTATTGTAACTGTAATGTCTATCTTCATTTTGTAAAATGCTGCATAGAAGTTATAGGCTAACTTCACCTTTTAGAGCAGGCTTTCTCAACCAGGGTTCTGCGGAACACTGGGAATCCTTCAGAGAATGCTAGGGGTTCCATGAGCAGACTTCTCTCCCAACTACAAATACCACCAATGTAAAGGGGCAATTTGACACTGACATTCAATGTAAGGGGGCAATTCTCCATTGCCCATCTTGTAATGGAACATTTTTTCATTGACAGATAGTGTAAGGGTATGCTACAATTTTAACAGTTTGTGTTTCTTTTTAGTCATTGTTATTCGTTTCATTAGATTCTGTTATATTGAACAGGAAAGGGTTGTTAATCTGCTCTGAGTGCCCAATACTCTAGTTATGCCATTTTCTTTATTCATTTAAAACATTCCATAGTTTACGGATTATGGGAATGTAAAATGACGTGGATATTTATAAGGGGTTCCTTGAGACATCAAAATTAATTCAAAGTTTCCTCTGATGTAAAGAGGTTGAGAAAGGTTGTTTTAGAGCATATTCCATTTTACATCCATATTTAGGGTGTAACATGGTGCCAAGCTGACCCACCTCCTCCCGCTCACTAACCAACCCCCCTCTGACAGAATATGAGGGCTCTTTTCACAAGCATCAGTAGTCATATTTTAATTTTGAGATCTGTGATTGAGTAAACTACAGTTTTGATTGTGTTTACTGCATCGCAGAGGTTAAGAAAAAAAAAAAGGAAAACAAAATCCCATCTGCCACCATGACAGACCAACTTGTAGTTATCAATTGAAATCAAGTGTGGTGATGAACACACTCCAAGTCCATTTGACTCTTCCTCCTGCTTTCTAACTGAAAGTCCTCACTGCCGTAGAGGGATAGGGAGCTGGAGGAAGAGTCTGCAGGAGACTGGCACTGCACCTGTGATATACTGATTGTGTGTGCAGTGCTTTTCAGGCTCATTTGCAAAAAAATGGAATCATTCAATCCCTAGACAGCAACTGTGATTACCCTGTAAAAATATTACCTACATCTTCAGAATTCTGATGTACATGATCCTGTAACCTGTCTTTTGTGCTAGGAGCCAGGGCATCACCTTGTACACAATCTTGTCTTAATAATGCGCAATATTAGTAGAAGGCACTATAAAATATGAAGTCTTAAAGTGAATTTAAATGTACAAATGAAAAAAAAAAAAAAATCATACTTACCTGCTCTGTGCAATGGCTTTGCACAGGGCAGCTCAGATCCTCCTCTTCTTGGGTCCCCCACTGGAGCTCCTGGCTCCTCCCCCTATTTGCTCTGGGAGCACTTGTGCATGCTCACTCCAGAGTACACTTTTTTGGCCCTGCCCCCCACTTCCCCCTCACTGGCTGATATTGAAAGCAGTGGCAGTCAATGGCTCCCGCTGCTGTGTCTGAGCCAATGAGGAGGGAGAAACCCATAAGAGCTTATGCTCTCGTGTACATCGCTGGATTGAGATCAGGCTCAGGTAAGTATTATGGGAGCTGCACAGCCTTTAGAACCATTATACCAAACTAACTTTATATGTATGCAGAGCAATAGAGAAGCAACATTTTAAAGGTAAAGCAGAGATGTCACCCACTGATTTCCACAGCTCTAGAATAAATGCAATCGTGTTTCCCCAGACATTTAAAATCACGGGAGAAAGAGATCCCACCCATCAGCTGCACATTTATACAGAGGAAGTGGAGCTTTGTAGCCACATAACCACATAGAAAAGGGTGAAAAAATGTAATTTGTGATTTATGATAAAATGCAAGCAGGGCAATGGATAGCAACATTTTAAAGTTAGTAAGCCTTTCTATCTGCATTAAATTAGAGCTGTGCTTTATACCAGTCCTTCAAGGTTCCACCATACATGCAAGGCAAAAATTATGCATGTGAAGCACAACTAAAGCAGCAAAAGGAACACAACCCCCTGATTACAATAAATACTCATGGCATCTAATGCAACTTCATATACAAATTGCCGTAATCCTAGGTATTTTCATCCAAGACAACCAGTGGGCATGAACAATCAAACATAGAAATCTCCCACAACATCAGTTTCAAATTCAAAAAATATATATACATTTTGCTGAAAAATCCAACACTGTAGCTTTACACGAATAAATGCAATCGTGTTTCCCCAGACATTTAAAATCATTTAAAACCATGTAGTACCAAACCCCACCGAGAAATTAGCTGCTCAAATAGAGAAAACACCATTTACCTGGCTGAAGATAGTCCCAAGTCTATAAAGTGCAATACATGTACAGTTTATAAACAAGCGTACTAACATGAACTAACTATAAAAGTAAAGCAATATACCACACAATGATATGATACACTGTCTATGCCAAGACCCATCCCTGCATACCTGTCAGATTCAGCTGTGCATATCCATACAGTCCATACAGCTCCTATGGTTCAGTTCATTTATACAGACTGCACGCAGCTCCATACTGCTCCAAAAGGATTAATAAATTACTTTCTGCACTGTACAGGGCTCTACACCCATGTGGATGAAGCCTAACCCTTAGATAACTCTAATCAGCTTTAATTTACTCTTTCCCCCTGCCCTCACTTCTCTGCTCTTTTTTTCTATTTTTTTATATCATCAATATTTTACGTTTTTTTTTTTCATTTTGTTTTTTTTTTGTGTTTCATAAAAATTTTAAATATCTGTAAAGTTTTGTACCAGAAATGCAATTTTAGTGTCGTCATAAATAGAACAGAATATGGAATAAAATGTATACTTTTATCTTTAATAACACTAATTTTGTTTTCAGGGGTAACAAATAAAAAAGGGGCTTTTTAGAGGGGTTTTTTTACATCTTTTGTCTATAGATTGCAAAGAAGATCAAATAATTTTTGCAAGACAATATCGCTAAAGAAAGTCCAATATTTCCTTAAAAAAACAATATATGTATGACTTTGCTATTTCTTAAGTAATGACAATATATGGGCCCTTAGCGGAAAGGCAAGCATGGCCCTGGTCCATAAGGGTTATACAAGTGTGAGAAATTAAGAGGTTAATGTATTACTAGGGTGTTGGATTTTTTTTTTTAAATAAACTTTATATACAGTGTTTGTAACTGATGATGTAGGATATTTCTTTGGTTGTGCAAGTCTATAATGTTTGATCTCCTTGTTCACCTTCTAGTCTATTTATGAAGCTAGCTAGAGTGTAGTGTTGATCTGCAACTCCAATGAAAATTGAGTGGAAGTCAAAACAATAAAAAAAAAAAAAAACACATCTAAGACCCTTGGTTTCTTACAAATATTTCAGTCACTTATGTACAGCTTTATAGTTTCTGCAAAGTGTCAGCAACTAAGGCAATTCTGGGTGAAACAACAGTACTTGTTAATGGATGACCTTTTGTTACTTTCTGTAAGAATAGATCCATAAAAGTCATTAGTGATCAGTGAAGAGGAGATAAAACACAAAATGCTAATGTCAATACAAACACACATAAAAACACATCAAAAATGCATGTGCAAAACGCGTTGGAAAAACGCAACCACTGCAAAAAAGCAACCACTGCAACCTACATAGATGTGAACCTAGCCTAAGAGTTCAGAAAAAAAAGTGAGCTGAAGTTACACTCTGCAGAGCTCAGTGAGGAGAGGTCTGAGAGCTGATTGGAGGGAAGAGACACCTCCCTTCACACAGCTCACAGGAACAGAGCTGAGGCTGTCACTCTGCTGGAGCTCTCTCCCCTGTCACGTCACCTTTTATCTCTCGGTGTCAGGAAAACTTGTCAGATGTGATTCATGCTGAGAGCACAGGAATGAGGCAGCAGACAGAAATTACACCTAGTGCTCTTAATTGAGACAAGTACACACTATAGAGGGATATGCTTTGTTCATATTTCATGTCTGAGGTTCACAATCACTTTAAGCAAAAAATTAAAAAATATAAAATTGTAAAAAAAAATGTTTTTAACATATGACAGAAGTCAGCTTTGTAGGTGAAATCAGTGTGATTATTTTAAAAAATACATACAGAAACATGCTGTATATTAGTTATCTTAGGTGAAAATAGTTTTTATCTATTTGTCTTCAGTTATAGATTGCATTTGTTTTTCAGTGCAATGATTTGTTTAATAACATAGGGTTTCTAGGTCTTTAAAAAAGATATACATAGGGGGCATATGCGCGGCTTCCCGGAGTACGGCTGCATGTTGTAGGCGCTCCACTCCTACCTCCTATATTGCCTGCTTTCTGGGGTCAGACTACCACCCATTTTTCATGCTAATCAATCTCCGGAATACCTGGTGCATGCCATCAACCAAGAAAAAAAGGTAAGGGGACCGCTCAGAAGTCCCTTATTGACTATCTACTGAGGACTCAGGAGCAGTGCAGCATGTCCCAAGATGGAGCTGGTGGAGCATCCCCTCCACATTTCTCACAGGACACAGCAGCCTTGCCTTCTGCAGAGGACCGTGAGTACTCAGCAGCTTACAAAGCGGGATTTTGAAAACTGCATGGACTCTATGTACACCAAATTAGCCGCTAAGTTTCAATCAGAACTTCATAAGAGCACTAATGTCCTCTCCCAGGAGATAGCTGCACTTGGGGCCAGAACCAATCACTTAGAAACTAAACACAATGAACTGTGTATGAAAGATTTCCTGGTTAAGGAGGACATTCTTAGGGCAGCTCGCAACATCCCGGCGATATCCCTGGAGGGTTCGCCTCTTCAAATATTCCTGGATGTCTCTCAAACCACCCTGGAGAAGCGGCGTAAAATTATGGAGATCACACCAGCCCTCTCTTTGGCTCGTATTCGTTATAAATGAGGCTTTCCCTTTAAATTAATCATCCCCCACAATGGAAGCACACAAGTGGCCACTAATCCTCTGGAAGGTCAGGAAATCTTGGTGAAGCTAGGCCTTGCAGAAGCGCCTCCCTTCAACCCCTCGGGTATCTCCTATTTGGAACACTTCATCTCCAAGAAGTGAGAGGAGGAGGATTCAACATAAGACGGGCTGACACTGACCTTATCTACCTACTCTTCTGGCTCACACCTGATTGTCATGTGGGACAGGTCCTTGGTATTTTATTTTTAGTGGAGTCCGTCATGTTTGGGTGAACTCCCTCTATTCCTTGACGTGTAGAGATTGACTTTTATGAGTCAATTATCTTTAATCTTTTGCTTGCAGGCTGGATCCACGTAGGCTGGTGCCATGCTACCCCACCCTGATGCCAAGCATGGTCAACAGAGCTATTGATGTTTTGTGGAATTGTTACTCTGGTCTCCATGTTTATTGGTGGCGGGGTTTGGGTCATTTTGGCCCTTGGAGAATAAGATTTTCTGTCTTTTCAGGTGGGGCGAATTGCCTTCCTGATCCATGGTTTTTTCTATTACCACAGTTTTAGGGGCCTTTTTGGCCTCGCTTCTATCTTTATTTGTTTTTGTTTTCCTTTCTTTGGTACATGACTGTTGTGACACATGGTCTCCATACTCTGACGATGTAATTTGGGTAATTTCTAATATGAAGGTCAGAGTTAACCTTTTTGGTTATAGGGTTTGGTTTTCCTGCCTTTTAATGATTTCTGGTATGACATTGTTATCATGGGCTTTTTGATATTTTTTCAAAATGGTGATCCATTGCCTTTCCCGTAATGTCCAGGGTTTCAGTTCACCACAAACGCAGGACAGCATTTCTTCAATACAGGCGGCTAGAGGCGAAAATTTTCTTATTGTAGGAGACTCATTTCACAGTGGATAAACACCCTACTTTCTTTCATAAAGCATATAAACAGGCTTTCTACACATTACATTCCTCTAAAAGTAAGGCGGTGGCAATCCTCCTCCACAATTCCTTCCCCCTAGCAGGTCAGCAGGTCTACTGAGATCCGGAGAGTAGGTTCATTATAATCAAGGGAATCCTCTTAGGCTGTGAACTTATGATAGCTAAAATTTATGCCCCAAATTTGGCCCAGACAACCTTTTTTTCAAACTTTTACAACATTCATGACAAGTATATGTCCTCTCATTTGTTGGTGGGCGGTGACTTCAATCTGGTAGCCAATCCATTGCTGGATAGGAGTACCTCTTCATCCTTTCTCCCTAGCTTTCCCAAAATAATTTACGAAACGCTTAGATTCATTTCAACTGACAGATTCCTGGACGGCGCATAATGTTGGGGCCAAGGACTACACTTTCTATTCTCACCCTCACGATTCCTATGCTAGATTGGATTATTATTATATTTAGTATTCATCTGTGACCTTGGTCTGATCATAATGTAGATTCATTGTCCATCACTTTTATAGGCCTAGCGGATACCCCCTACTTCTGGCGGCTGAATGACTCTATGCTCACCAACCCCGTCTCGCGTCAGGAAGTGGCTACGTCAATTCAGGAATATTTTCAGCTAAATAACACTTCTGACACTTCCGCGGCCATACTATGGGTGGCGCACAAGGCAGTTCTTCGTGGCCGCCTTATTTTTATGACAGCCACTAGGAATAGAGCATGTTGGTGGCAGATCCAAATGCTTACTAAGGAGCTGGAAATCCAATATAGAACTCATATAGGTAACAAGTCCTTGCTGAATAAGCATATGATAGCTCAAAAACGCCTTGAGCTTTTATTACCCTACTGTCCCAGACAACTGAGAAAACACTGCGTTGGTCTAAGGTATCCTTCTTATTACATAGCAATTCGGCCTCTACGATGTTTGCGCGTAAATTTAATCAATCGCTTCATCCCCCTCATGTATATAAATTACGTAACAAAAAATGTGTTATTTCCTCACTGCCCCATGAGGTTATGGATTTTTTTTAAAGATTTCTATTCCTCGCTATTAGCCCCTCCTCGTACGGTTGCTTCTCCAGCGGCTAAATCCTGGTTTGATTCTATACCTCCCCCTCTCTCACTCCTTCTCAGGCGTCAGCTCTTAATGCCGCATGTATGCTAGAGGAAGTCCTTGGGGTAATTAATACTTTGAAGCAGTCCATGGCCCCAGACGACTTTTCAGCTAGCTACTAGAAACCCTTTGCCCCTCTTCTAGCTCCGTATTTGGTTGCAATGTTTAATGGGGTTTTACAGGGAGATTCCCTTATGAGATGCAATTAGCTAACATGTCTCTGTTGCCCAAGCCCTTAAAAGATCACCTTTTACCACAAAATTATAGATATATCTCTGTTATAAATAATGATTTGAAGATTTTTAGTCGTATTTTGGCAGATAGATTGGCCCCTATAATCTCTTCCTTAGTTTCGCCTGACCAATCCGGGTTTATTCCAAATAGGCTAATTATGGATAATATATGACTTACTCTTAATGTCATACAAGACGCTAATTTGCATTCCAAAGACATCTTATTACTCAGTTTAGACATTAATAAAGCATTTGATAGTGTCCTTTGGCCTTTTCTGTTTTCGCTTTTGCAGCATATGAGATTTCATAATGAATTTATCTCAGGTGTACAGGCATTATATAACTTTCCTCAAACTAGGATTAGGCTGCTTGGTTGCAATTCTGATTTTTTTACCCTAGGCAGGGGCACCCTCCAAGGTTCCCCGCTTTCACCCCTACTATTTGCACAGATTTTGGAGCCCCTGGCCATTGCCATAAGGTCACATCCTGATATTTCAGGATACCCGCTTTTGGTCTCTCAATTCAAATTATGTATGTATGCTGATAATGTTATGCTCTCACTAATCCATTGGTTTTGTTGCCTAATTTATGTTCCCTGCTGACTGATTTTGTATCTATATCAGGTCTGTTAACTTCTCCAAATTGGTAACTGTGCCCATCAATATTGCTCAGCCTTTAGGGGAGTCCCTCCGTGGTTCTTTCCCGTTTCGTTGGGCCACGGACCGGATTCCATATTTAGGAGTTTATCTTACACTCAGGGACTCTGGACTGTTTGTGGCCAATTACCCACCATGTGTGTCCCATCTTCATACCCTGCTCAAAATTTGGCATAAGTACCCCATTTCGTTTTTGGGTGGAGTCACGGAGGTGAAAATGAACATTTTGCCTAAACTCCTCTATTTATTTAGGACTCTTCCAATACCAGTTTTTAAATTGTTTCTTGATCACTTGCAACGGGTGGTTAACAATTTTATTTAGCAGAATTGACATCCTCGTTTTACCTCCCTAGTTTTATACAAATCACAATGGGCAGGGGGCCTGGGCCTCCCTAATTGTTAGCTCTACTATTTATCCGCTTTTCCCAAGTTGTGCAGTGGGCTGTTATTAAATCCCCAATCCCTTGGGTTACATTTGAATCTCAATCCATACGCCCGTTTTACCTTCCAAGGTTGTTATTTACTAATATCCCACCATGCTCCTTGTCAGCTTATAACTCGATAGTATTTCAAACATTGACTCTTTGGTCCTATTACAAATCTAAATTGGGCCTAGTTTTCCCTGCCCCTCTGGGATCATCCTTTTTTGGGGATCTGAAGTTTACCACGGCCTTCTCAACTCCACTGGCATATCGGTGGTGGTACGACCGAGCCCTGATTAGACTGACAGACTTTCAAAGGGGAGGGTTGTTTATCTCTTTTGACCTGTTGCGCACCCTCTTTGAAGCCCCACTTCACAAACATTTTCATTACCTACAAATACGTCACTTTTTAGTTCCCATTTTGGTCTGACACCGGCTCTACCAATTACCTATTTTGAACGTATCTGCCGTGACTCTCCTAGAGGTAAAGGCCTTATTTCAGACCTATATCACCTTTTCCTGGATGCTTATACCTCCCCCCATATCGATTGAAATGGGAGCTTGACTGTAATACCACATTTTTGGATAATGATTGGGACTCCGTGTTGGATAATATAGGGGTTCTAGATCCCTTTTGGTTCAAGAGACGACCCTTAAGGTTCTTGCCCATTGGTACTATACCCCTTGCAGACTAAATGTTATGTTCACGGAAGTTTCGCACCTCTGTTTTAGGGGTTGCAGCCTTGGTGGAACTTTCATGCACGTTTTGGGCCTGTCCTGGTCTTTCCCTGATATGGTGTGGGATATCGGAGGTCTCCTCCGCTTTGGTTAGCTCTCCGGTTGGTAGCTCTCCAGAGTTGGTAATTCTGATTAACCACTAGGGGACCGCCCGCAGTACATATACTGCTTCAAGGCTGCCCCTGTGCGCAAGATCACGTATATATACGTGATTCTGCATTCCGGGGGAGGTGGGCGTGCGCGGGGTACCGATCGCGGCCACGGATGTCAATCACTGGGTCCCGGCCGGTAATTACCCGCCGGAGCCCGGCGATTGCCAGCAATCACTGACAGAGAGGAAGGCTGCATTGTTTTCAATAGAGCTTTCCTCCCTGTCAGCTTTCAGCTCACTGTTCCGGGATCACTGGTCACAGCCTTCCGGGACAGTGTGTAACAGAGCAGTACACACCCCCACCCTTAGTAAAACACTCCCCTTACACAGTTAACCCTTTGTTTTTCTCCAGAAGTTAACCCTTCCTCCCCACTGCCATTAGTACAGTGTCAGTGGTTTTTTTTGCCCTGATCACTGTATTGGTGTCACTGGGGATGTCATTGACCCCAAGTCAGTTCCCCCCCAGTGTCAGAATGTCCGCCGCAGTCCTGCAGTCCCTCCATAAGTCGCTGATTGCCGCCATAAGTCACTGATCGCCACTATTATTAGTATAAAAAAAATTAAAAATCCAGTATCTATACCGCCATTTGTAGACGCTATAACTTTCAGGTAAACCAATTAAATTACACGTATTGGGATTTTGTTTTAGCAAAGACATGTCGCAGAATACATTTTGGCCGAAATTTATGACAAAATTTGATTTTTAAATTTTTTTACTGGACATGTTTTATAGCAAAAAGTCCAAAATATTGTTTTTTTTCTCAATATTGTCGGGCTTTTTTTTTTATAGCGCAAAAAATAAAAAACGCATAGGCGATCAAAAACCACCAAAAGAAAGCCCAATTCATGGGGAAAAAAATATGTAAATTTAATTTTGGTGCAGCGTTGCATGACCGCGCAATTGTTAGTTAAAGTAACACAGCGCCGTAACACAAACCACTTATGTAACCGCTTCCTGACCGCCCTATAGCAGAAATACTGCTACAGGACGGCACAGGTGCGCAAAATCACATATATATATACGTGATTCGCTCTCGTGGTTTTCACGCCCCTACCAGATGGTGTCATATTGCCCGTCAGTGCACCAATCACATTTAACCCCTTGATTGCCAGGAAGATGCTCATGCACAGTAAACCTTCATTGCTTGTATAGTGTCTGAACGGATCAATATCTTTGATCAGATCAGCACTATACCAGCGTTCACATTAGTATAGTGTCCCCAAAAATGCAGCATTAGTGGGATCAGCCCCGACACCTGCCAGCCCCTGCATTTAGCCCCTACGCTTACCCCCCTTCTCCCCCAGCAAGTGCAGTGTCAGTAGGTCACTGTCACTTGATACATTGCACACAAAACTGCAGTGTTGGCAGAATCAGGCCTGATCTCTGTTAGCATTGCCAGTAAATTTTGATACCCTCATATGCAGCAAAGTGCCAGTACTAGTGCCACGCTACCTTTTGGTGAACTGGCGAGCACCAGCGGTCTAGTACATCCTGGTCTTTCACATACCTCTTTGATTGTAAGCTCTATGGATCAAGCCCTCCTAACTATCTTGTATTGAACTGTATTGTTGCTGTATTGTCTCCCGTTATATTGTAAAGTGCTGAGCAAACTGTTGGCGCCATATAAATCCTGTATAATAATAATAATACCAGCACTGCAGTATGACTTGGTGACGTGGTGAGTCCCAAAAGTGCAGTAAAAGCTGGTGAGGTGGCGAGCACAAGTATTGTCCAGCAACCACTAAGAATTTGCACACAGGCCCATAGAGCTCCTAGTATCCTTCCGATTGGCAACACACAAATTCTGCAGCACCCATACTTCCCCCATTCACTGCCCAACCCGGAATTCAGGTGGAAATAGCAAATTTAACTCCTGCCCTTGATTTTTTGGAGCTGTTTTTCAAGGAAGATCTGTATGCATTGATCGTGGATCAAAGCATTTTATATGCACAACAATGTATCGCCGCCAACCATAATTCAAATCTTGCTAGACCAGTCGCATGGAAACCCATTACGGTTTTCAAATTTATATTTTTTTGGGGCCTAACCCTTAACATGGGCATTACTAAAAAAAATGAAGTGCAGTTGTATTGGTCCGCAGACCCGATTCATCATATGCCGTGTTCTCTGCTGCCATGGCCAGGCATAGATATGAGCGTATAATGTGTTTTATGCATTTCAACGACAATACACTCAGTCGTCCTTGAGGTGACCCTGAATTTGACCGGCTACACAAAAATTAGTCCCTTGTAAAAAAATTTGCAGATGTCTATACTCCCCAGCAAAAAATCTGCGTTGAGGGGTCCCTGATTAATTTTTCTGGCCGCCTTGCATTCAAACAATTTCTCCCCAGCAAGTGTGCCAGATATGGGGTCAAGATGTAGAAGACCTGTGAGAGGACAACAGACTATACTTATAAGTTTCGGATTTACAAGGGAAAAGATAGTCACGTGGAGCCCCCCGGATGCCCAGACTACATGGGGAGCAGTGGCAAGATAGTTTCGGACTTAAAGTCATCCTTTTTCCATATGGGGTACCACTTGGACAATTTTTATTCAAGCGTGCCACTATTTAGACATTTGTACAATCTTGGAACTGTTGCATGTGGCAAAGTGTGACCTTATGTGTGCCCACCATTAGAAGTGGGTGCATGCAGGGTGGTAAATTCTAGTGGTGGGCATGTCACACCTTTTTTTTTGGCAGAGATTTCTTTTCTTTTTTTTAATTCAGTCCACAGACTGCATACAAAAAAAATAGAACATAGCATATATAACCAACAAGGACCAGCTACGTACTGGTACATCACTGGACTTTGAATGGTTATGCCAGGATGATGCCTACAGCTGCAGGCATCATCCTGGTATAATTTTTTTCAGCTGGCGATCGGCTTTCATGTAATAACAATCCTAGTGGCTAATTAGCTGCAGGATTGCTTTTACAAGCAGCGGGAGACAATGCCCCCTCTCGCCTGCTGCCTTCTATGGCATTCTCGGGCAGTCCCGTGCCATCGGGGGAAACTGAGAATGCAGCCGGTGTTTCTGCCAGCTGACCATAATGTAAGGGCAGAGGAGATATCTAGAGTCTGATAGAACCCAGATTTCTGAAAAAAGAATATATGACAATGTCCATTGAAGTTATAGGGAATATTTGCATTCCCTGTGATAGCATTAAAAGTGATAAAAAAAAAAAAAAGACAGTGTAAGAATAATTGTAAAAAATCAAAATAACTTAAAAAAAGAAAAAAAAAAGTACCCTCACCAATCCCCCCCCCCCCCCCCCCCGCGCACACCTGCATTCGTGAGCCTTGACCCTGTGCCAGTATGGAAACAGCAGTTGCACCAAGCATGTGAGGTATCGCCACGAACGTCAGATCAAGGGCAGTAATTCTAACACTAGACTTCCTCTGTAAATCTAAAATGGTAGCTTGTAAAGGTTTTTAAAATGTTACCGATGAATATTAAAAACATATGCAGTTTGTCGCCATTGCACAGGGCATGCACAGTTTTAAAGCATGTCATGTTTGGTATCTATTTACTCGGCATACCATCATCTTTTATATT
The DNA here is from genome assembly GCF_062004578.1 of Staurois parvus. Taxonomy (NCBI): domain Eukaryota; kingdom Metazoa; phylum Chordata; class Amphibia; order Anura; family Ranidae; genus Staurois; species Staurois parvus. The sequence continues at coordinate 780,826 of NW_028317882.1, forward strand.
TTACCAAATATTTGGCCAACATATTGTGTTGTAAAAAAAGTGTATTTTTTTTTTAAATTGCGTTTGAAAAATTGTTGCGCGAGTACTATTTGACAGAAAAAATTGCAGCACCCACCATTTTATTCAATAGGGTGTTTGCTTTAAAACAATATATAATGTTTGGGGTTTAAATTAATTTCCTAGCAAAAAATACTGATTTTTTTTCATGTGAACAAAAAGTGTCAGAAAAGGCTTGGTCTTAAGGTGGTTAGAAGAGTGAATGATGTGTGGCATAAACTTCTAATCCTGGGCATAAAATGCCCCCACCCCCCAAAATGACCCCTTTTTGAAAAGTAGACACCCCAAACTATTTGCTGAGAAGCACGTTGAATCAGTAGAAGAATTAATTTTTTTACCACAAGTTTTTGGAAAGTGACAAACAAAAAAAGTTGTTTTTTTTACACACAATTGTCACTTAAATGATTTATTGCTCACACATGTCATGGGTATATGTGGAAATACTTCCCAAAATACATCCTGCTATTCTCCCGAGTATGGGGGTACCACACGTGAGAGACGTTTTGGCAGTCTAGCCAAGTACAGGACCCCAAAATCCAATAAGCACCTTCAGGCTTTTAAAGGGCTTTATTTCCTCATTACACTTCCTGACTACCTATCACAGTTTCGGAGGCTCTGAAATGCCAGGATATCACCAACCCCCCCCCCCCCCCAAATAACCACTTTTTGGAAAGTAGACACCCCAAGGAATTTGATAAGAAGCATGGTGAATATTTTGCAGATCTCATTTGTTGCCACAAGTTTTGGAAAATGAATAAAAAAAACAAAAACATTTTTTCTTTTCTATTTTTATATTTCAAAAGCTTGTGAGAAAAAATTAGATCTGCAAAATACTCACCATGCCTCTTTTTAAATTCCTTGGGGTGTCTACTTTCCAAAAATGGGTCGTTTGGGGGGGGGGGGGGGGTTTGGTGCTATCCTGGCATTTCAGGGCCTTCGAAACTGTGATAGGTAATGAGGAAGTGAAATGAGGAAGTTACGCACCTTCAGGATTTCAAAGTAGTCATTGGATTTCAGGCTCCTGTATGATGTGGCTAGGCTCCCAAAAAGTCTCACACATGTGGTATCCCCATACTCGGTAGAAGTAGCAGAATGTATTTTAGGGTGTAATTCCACATATGCCCATGGCTTGTGCGAGAAATATATAATTTAAGTGACAACTTTGTGTAAAAAAAAAAAAAAATTTTTGTAATTTTCTGGAAACTTGTGGGAAAAAAAATTAATCTTCCATGGACTCAATATGCCTCTCAGCGGATAGCTTAGGGTGTTTACTTTCCAAAAAGGGGTCATTTGGGGGTGTTTGTACAATCCTGGTATTTTAGCACCTCAAGAAATGTGATGGCCAGTCAGAAAGGAAAAAACTGTGTAAATTCCATTATCTATCCCACAGTTTGTAGACGCTATAACTTTCACACAAAGCAATAAATATACACTTATTGGGATTTTTTTAACCAAAAACATGTAGCAGAATACATTTTGGCCTAAATTTATGACAAATTTTTTGTTTTTTTGGATATTTTTTATGACAGAAATGAGAAAATATTGTTTTTAAAAAAAAAACAAAAACTAATTTTTCTCAACATTTTTTTTTGTTTATAGCATCAAAAATAAAAAGGGCACAGGTGATCAAATACCACCAAAAGAAAGCTCTATTTGTGTGAAAAAAGGATATCAAATTTCATTTATGTACCATATTGCATGACTGCGCAATTGTCAGGTAAACTAGTGCAATGCTGTAGAGCAAAAAAATTGAGTAAATTGCAGTATCTATACCATAGTTTGTAGACGCTATAACTTTCATGCAAAGCAATCAATATACACTTATTGGGATTTTTTTTACCAAAAACATGTAGCAAAATACATTTTGGTCTACATTTATAACTAACTTTGAGTTTGCTATATATTTTTTTATAGCCGAAAGTAAAAAATATTGTTTTTCTTCAAAATGTTCGGTCTTTTTTTGTTTGTAGAGCGAAAAATAAAAAACGCACAGGTGATCAAATGCCACCAAAAGAAAGCTCTATTTGTGTGAAAAAAAGGACGTAAATTTAGTTTGGGTACAGCATTGCATGATCGTGAAATTATCAGTTGAATTAGTGCAGCGCCGAGTAGCAAAAAGAGGCCTGGTCATTAAGGGGGGTAAATCCTCTGGAGGGCAAGTGGTTAATCGAGAAGCAATGCAAATATACAGTATAACCATATAGCCAAAAGTACAGTGCAAACTGTTTTTGAAACAATTTGTATACCCTAAGTATATGTTACCACATACAGTAAAAAAGGACATTCTAAGGATAAGTTCACATTTGTAAATAAATAAACAAATAAATGCATATCTTTTTGCAGGTAAAAAAATTTGCATTTTTGTTTTTTTTTTTTTCTACTAGGAGCCTGCAAAACATTGCACCTGCGATCAGCAGATCACGGATACAATTCAGGGCTCTTGCAGACTGTCTGTGTAAGCTGTCTGCTCGAACCTCATATGGGCATACAGTTACACACTGACAGGAAGCATCAATTAATGACCTAGAATGTTCAACAGTGCTCTGGTAGTTTACTGAGAACTACAAGCTGGCGGGTGGAACATGCAACATGCTGCAAAAGGTGAACGTATACTTTAATTATAACATCTTTATTTGACTTAAATTTGTTTTTCCATTTTGCATCAAAGCAGAAATAAACATTCCCACCCTTTACAGCCGAGGAAGTTTCATCTTACTCTCTGAGTCTTTGTTTGATCTGCAGTTGTCATGGGGCTGCACATATGATCAGTTATTGCACTAGCCATTTGATGGCTTGACAATTCACATGACAGCACAAGCAACTGTTACAGTTGTCATTCATGGCATGCCTTCAATGTAAAGGTTTTGGCAAAAAGTTAAATCAATGGGGTTGATTTACTAAATATAAATAAACTGTGCACTTTGCAAAGTGCAGTTGCACTCTACAAGAGCAGTTGCTCCAGAGCTTAGTAAATGAACAGATGTTTTGCTGACTTCCATCATCCAATCATGGGCAAGCAAGTTTCTATTATCCTTGCACATGATTGGGTATTCTTTGCAAAGTGAATCTTCACCTCATTCACTAAGCTATGGAGCAACTCCTCTTGATATTTGCCTTTAGTAAATCAACCCCCATGCTACTTAGAATTTCAGTACAGTAAAGGCATAGGGTTTGATTTAGTAATTACTGTGCACTTTGCAAAGTGCAGTTACATTCTGCAAGTGAAGTTGCCCCAGAGCTTAGTAAATGGGCAGGAGCTCTGCTGACTTCCATCATCCAATCATGTGGAAGCGAATATGTTGATTTTTTATTTTCCTTGCAAGTGATTGGGTATTCCTTGCAAAGTGAAGCTTTACCTCATTTACTAATCTCTGGAGCAACTTCACTTTCAGAGTACAACTGTACTTTGCAAAGTGCATAGTCTATTTGCCTTTAGTAAATCAACCCCATTGGGTGTAGTTTCATTTTAAGTAGGAAATAATTTAAACTTCTGTGAGATTTTTTACAATAAAAAACAATCTGTCAGGGATCCCGGGTCCTCGGCGGCGCGCGCATGCGCAGACCGCCGATCCGTCCCAGCCGGCGAGAGCAGAATCCTCGGCGATCGCGGCGGCCGTGCATGCGCAGTAGCGATCGCGGCCGCACCAATGGGAGAGCAGGGCGCTCTATTTAAAGCTGCCTGTGCATCTCCAAGTTGCCGCAAGGTCTCGTTCCTGTTCCTGTAAGTACGCTCCTTGTTGCCAAACTCTGCCTGTCCTGTTTATGCTGACCTTCTCCTGCTCTGACCCCGTCTTGTCCCTGAGCATCCTTCTGCCTGACCTCCTGCACCGCGCTGCCCGCTACCTGCTGAACATGGCTTGTGACCCCGACCATTCTCCGCTTACTCCCCCGTACCACGCTGCCCGCACAATACCGACCCGGCTAGTCTGACCTCGCCTACTCCTGATAGCTGCCCATCCATCCCGCTCGGATCTGGATCTGTCATCCCCTTCACAGCAGGCTCTACCCGGGCACATACCCTCAGCGGGACCCCTCTGCCACCGCCGGGGGTGCCCAGGGACGCGACCTGGTTTCAGTCTTGCACCAAGTACATCCCCACCATCAGGGGCCCTGGTGAAAAGGCAGACTGGGACTTAGACTCCGCGTCCTGGGAAACCCCGTGCCGTGGACTACTAGAGATCCCGTTGGGCGGAGCCTGACAGTACCTTGCGGCCATGACTGAGCCTGGAAGGGGAACTTCCCCTCTGGACGACATCTGTCAACAGATGGAGACCCTTACACTGGGAATTAGGGGCCTACAGGAAGGTTATACGGTATTGGACAGACGCACGCAGACCTTAGCTACCCCTACCAGGGGGTCTGGGGAACCCATTAGGAAGACTCCGGGGTTGTTACCCGCACCAGAATCCCGTGTCCCCACACCGGAACGTTTTTCCGGGGACCGAAGTAGATTCAGGGCCTTTCGTAACTCCTGTCAGTTATACTTTGACCTCCAGCCTCAGACCTTTTCCTCCGAATCAGTGAGGGTAGGGTTCATTATTTCCCTACTACAGGGGGGACCCCAAGACTGGGCCCACCGTCTCCGAGAGAAGCGAGACCCACTATTGCAGTCAGTGACGGTATTTTTTGAGGCTATGGCCCTCTTGTATGACGACCCGCTGCGCACCGCAACGGCCGAGAGGGCCCTATATACACTCAGGCAGGGTCACCGGACAGTGGAGGACTATGCCGCCGAATTCAGGCATTGGCATAGTGACTGCCAATGGAACGAGGCTGCTCTGCACCACCAGTTCCGCGTAGGGTTAGCTGAACCCCTGAAGGACGAATTGGCCCGAATAGACATACCTAGCACTTTGGAGGCCTTGATAGCTTTGACTATTCGAATTGACCGCCGGTTACGGGAGCACAGGCAGGGAAGATGCAACCAAGGACAAGGATCAACTGGAACACCCCCTCAGGCCTCAACCCAGTTACAGCCGGCAGGCCAGAATCAGGTTGCCATGGATTCACCCGAGACCGGGCCATCGGGAAGGATCCGACCGACACTTACGCCTGAGGAACGCCAGAGGCGTCTTGCCAACCATCTCTGCCTCTACTGTGGGGGAGCAGGCCATGTGGTACGTACCTGTCCAGCCAAGAGGGGTAAGTGTTCCGCTGTTTTCTCTACAGTCACTTCTAACAGTGTGGGCAATACTAGTTATCTGGCGGTACCTGTGTCACTTCAGCTGCCGGGGAGAACAGTGGTGACCACGGCTATTGTGGATTCTGGGGCGTGTAGTTGCTTCATAGATTTAGACTTTGCAGTTCAGCAACAAATTCCTCTACAAACCAAGGAGGTGGGATTGAATATTTTTCTAGCAGATGGATCACGTATTAAGTCAGGGGTGGTGGACCACGAGACCCCACCTATCCGTACTACCATATCGACCCATCATGAAGAACTCCTTCGGTTGGACGCCATAGCATCCCCACTATTTCCAATTATTTTGGGGCTCCCGTGGTTACGAGCCCATAATCCCCAGGTGGACTGGAAGGCGGGTTCTATGCAGTTCCTCTCCCCATACTGCCAGCAGCATTGCCTCCCTAAGATCTCCCCGATTCCACCGACTTTGTTGTGTCTAGAGACAGATGCGGAGCTGGCGCAAGTCATTCCGTCAGTTTACCATAATTTTCTGGACGTGTTTAGCAAGCGGGGGGCGGACATTCTCCCTCCGCACCGAGCTTATGACTGCCCAATTGATCTCCTCCCGGGGTCGGAAATCCCATTTGGGCGGATATTCCCCTTATCCGAGCGGGAGTTAGGGGTACTAAAGGAGTATATAGATGAAAACCTCCATAAGGGGTTTATTAGACCCTCCACGTCACCAGCCGGGGCGGGCATTTTCTTTGTGGAGAAAAAAGACAAGTCCCTCCGGCCCTGCGTAGATTACCGGGACTTGAATAAGGTCACAGTAAAAAAACGTTACCCGCTACCACTCGTCCCCGAGCTGTTTCAGAGGCTGAAGTCAGCATCTGTCTTCACTAAACTAGACTTGAGAGGTGCCTATAATTTAGTTCGTATCAGAGAGGGGGACGAGTGGAAGACAGCATTCCGTACCAGATTCGGACAATTTGAATACTTGGTTATGCCCTTCGGCCTATGCAACGCCCCTGCCACCTTCCAACATTTCATAAACGATGTGTTCAGGGACTACCTAGATATCTTCGTCATTGTATACCTGGACGATATCCTTGTCTTTTCCCCAACCTTGGAGGACCATAGAGGTCACGTGAGGCGCGTGTTAGAACGGCTCCGCCAACACAGCTTATATGCCAAGGCAGACAAGTGCTGCTTTGAACAGAGTAGCATTTCGTTTCTGGGTCTAACCATCTCTCCCACGGGAATAGCCATGGATCCTCAAAAGGTTTCGGCCATTTTAGATTGGCCAGCCCCCGCCGATAAGAAAGCGGTCCAACGCTTCATCGGCTTCGCGAATTTCTACAGAAAGTTCATTAAGAACTTTTCGGGCCTAGTGTCCCCAATCACCCAGCTGACCAGGCAGGGGGTTCGCTTCCAATGGACACCCGAGGCACAGAGGGCTTTCGAAGCCTTGAAGGAATTGTTTACGGCGGCTCCTATTCTGAGCCACCCTGATTCGTCCTTGCCATATATCTTGGAGGTGGACGCATCCGAGAATGCGGTCGGGGCGATCCTGTCCCAGAGGAAAGGCATCAAAGAACTCATGCACCCAGTGGCTTTCTTCTCCAGGAAACTGACTCCTGCGGAAAGGAATTATGATATCGGGGATCGGGAGCTCTTGGCGATTAAGGTGGCACTAGAGGAATGGAGATACTTGTTAGAAGGGGCGGTACACCCAATATTGATTTTTACAGATCATAAGAACCTAGAGTATCTGAGGACAGCTAAACGTCTGAGGCCACGTCAAGCCAGGTGGGCGCTGTTCTTTTCACGGTTCTTTTTCCATATAACCTATAGGCCAGGGTCTAAGAACACAAAACCAGACGCGCTCTCCCGCATGTTTGGGGATCCCGAAGAGAACCCCAAGCCAGACACTATCCTGTCCCCAGGAAATTTCTTAGTTCTCCAATCGGAGCTCCATTCTCAACTGCTGACCGCGTCCGTAGGAATGCAAGGTCCACCTGGGGTTCCCTTACTAAATAGGGAAGGACTTTTTTGGAAGGAGGATCAGATTGTGGTCCCTGAGGAGGCCCGTACATTGGTATTAGGATACTGCCACGATCACCCGCTGGCCGGGCACTTCGGGGTACGTAAGACCTTGGAGCTGCTGCAGCATACTTTCTGGTGGCCTAATATGGCCAGGGAGTGCGAAACCTACATTAAGACCTGTCCCGTGTGTCAGAGAAACAAACCCACTAGGAATAAAGCTTGGGGTCTCTTGCGCCCATTACCCATTCCCGACAGGCCATGGACCATGATTTCCATTGACTTTATCGTGGAACTTCCACCTTCTCAGGACCACACAGCAATCTTCGTGATTGTGGACCGCCTGTCCAAGATGGCCCATTTTGTACCTTTAAAGGACACACCTACGGCCCTTGAAACAGCACGTGTGTTTATTAAGGAAGTAGTAAGACTCCACGGAATTCCCAGGGACATTGTATCTGACAGAGGGGTTCAGTTTACGTCCAGGTTCTGGAAAGCTCTATGTGAAACCCTGGGGATTAAGTTATCGTTCTCTTCTGCTTATCACCCACAGACCAATGGCCAGACGGAGCGTACAAACCAGACCCTAGAGCAGTACCTCAGGTGCTATACCACCTTCCTCCAAGATGACTGGGTTACTCTCCTGCCGCTTGCGGAATTCGCATATAATAATGCAAGTCACTCTGCTACTAGACAGTCCCCGTTTTTCGCAAACTATGGGTTCCACCCTGTATTCCTGCCAGATCTAATCCCAGAGGTCGCAGTCCCAGCCACGCAGGATATGTTGACCTTTCTGTCAACCAATAGCAAGGTATTGCAGGAAGCAATGGCAAAGGCCCAGGATGACAACAAGAGGCCGTTTGATAGGAAGAGAAGAGGGGAATTGAGTTTGCGGCCAGAGGACCAGGTTTGGTTGTCCACCGCAAATTTAAAAATGTCCTGCCCTTCAAAGAAATTGGCTCCCAAGTTCTTGGGGCCTTTCCGGGTCAAACGTAAGGTCAACGAGGTGGCATACGAGCTGGCACTGCCCGAATCTATGAAGGTTCATCCGGTCTTCCATGTGTCCCTGTTGAAACCGGCAACTCCAGACCCCTTCCCGGATCGAAGGTCTAAGCCACCGGAGGCAGTAGACGTGGATGGGGAGGAGGAATTTGAAGTTGAAGCTATCTTAGATTGCAGGAAGAGGGGAGGCCAAACTCAGTTTCTGGTTAAATGGAAAGGATATGGGGCGGAGGAAAATTCATGGGAGCCGGCCCAAAATGTGCACGCCCCAAGGCTTGTGCGGGAATTTTTTCGGAACCAGCCGTTGAGTAGGGGTCGGTTGGGCATCCGGAGGTTGCCCGTAGGGGGGGGGGGCAATGTCAGGGATCCCGGGTCCTCGGCGGCGCGCGCATGCGCAGACCGCCGATCCTTCCCAGCCCAGCCCAGCCGGCGAGCGCAGAATCCTCGGCGATCGCGGCGGCCGCGCATGCGCAGTAGCGATCGCGGCCGCAAGAATGGGAGAGCAGGGCGCTCTATTTAAAGCTGCCTGTGCATCTCCAAGTTGCCGCAAGGTCTCGTTCCTGTTCCTGTAAGTACGCTCCTTGTTGCCAAACTCTGCCTGTCCTGTTTATGCTGACCTTCTCCTGCTCTGACCCCGGCTCGTCCCTGACCATCCTTCTGCCTGACCTCCTGCACCGCGCTGCCCGCTACCTGCTGAACCTGGCTTGTGACCCCGACCATTCTCCGCTTACTCCCCCCGTACCACGCTGCCCGCACAATACCGACCCGGCTAGTCTGACCTCGCCTACTCCTGATAGCTGCCCATCCATCCCGCTCGGATCTGGATCTGTCATCCCCTTCACAGCAGGCTCTACCCGGGCACATACCCTCAGCGGGACCCCTCTGCCACCGCCGGGGGTGCCCAGGGACGCGACCTGGTTTCAGTCTTGCACCAAGTCCATCCCCACCATCAGGGGCCCTGGTGAAAAGGCAGACTGGGACTTAGACTCCGCATCCTGGGAAACCCCGTGCCGTGGACCACTAGAGATCCCGTTGGGCGGAGCCTGACACAATCAGTTATGCCAGCTAAGACCACTGCCTTATGACAATATTCTAAATGCGTTAAGACTGCACTATCTTCCATCTTCTGCTTGACTAAGATATCATAACACAAGGAAGTCAAGGACCTAGGCCAAAGATATTGAAGAAGCGTGATAATGATGGAGAATATCCATTTTGTATAGAGACATACTGCCTAGTCAAGAATGTTTCCTTGAAGACCAGGAGAGTAGCCTACGATGGGTAGAGGCAGATAGGCACAGGTAGTTAAGTTCATATAACTTATCCTCAAGCAATAGAGTATGTACTGTATTCCCTTGTACTTAATCAACAGGGCTCCCAAATTAATGGAAAAGAGGTCTTCAAGAAGTCCTGATCATTTTGAGAGAAGGTGATATTAAGACATTGTGACTTTGTGGCATTAATTTTAAAATTATTAAAATGATCAAGCATGTCCAATTCCAGCATGAGAGAGGGGAATACAATCCACAGACACTTGGACACATATAGGAGGATTTACAAAAAGGCTCAGTTTATGGCGGATTTATCCCACTAGAATACCTTGAATTGAGGAGTTCAAATGCAATGTGGTAGCCAAGGGCTGTGTTCAATGGCCATTATATAAAAAAAGGTTGAGAGTGGGCAGCCTTGGTACATGCCATTGGAGATGATCTTTGAATCAGAGAGAAGGCCATTAATCTTAATTCTGGCTGTGCGCGTTAAAAATAAAGCTATGCATATGCATAAAAGTCACAGGGTGCATATGCTTATGCATAAAAGTCACAGGGTGGCCTATTTGTACAAGGATGGCATCAAGGAACTGCCAGTCAAGGTGGTTGAAGCCCTTTTCGGCATCTAAATATAATAAGCATAATGGAAGCTTGCACCTACGGGGGAAGTTTATAAAAGAAATAGTCTTAACGGTGTTGTCATGAGTTTCCCATTGAGATACAAAGCCAACTTGATCCAGGTTATTCAGGTTTGGGATAAACGGTTTGTAAACGAAACGCTAACATTTTCACATAGATCTTCAAATAAACATCAGTCACTAATATTGGCCTATAACTCAAGTACTGGGTAGAGTCTTTTGGTTTTACGGAATTAGGATAATATGAGCTTCCTCTGATAATGTTGAGGAAATGAGCACATATGAAATTAAATTGCATTAAAAATGCTCAAAATGGGGACTAGGGAATCCCAGAAGTGCTTGTAGGAAGCACTTGAATAGCCATCAGGACCAGGACTCTTACCTGATGGTAACAATTTTATTGTATGAATAATCTCTTCTGTGAAAAAGGGATTCAAAAGAGCCTCTGCTTTTATCAGGTCCAACCAAGCATATAGTGTACGTATGATATAGTCAAGAAGGTGGGTGGAACCCAAAGAGCTAGAGGGGTCTGTGATTCGATTACATACATTAGATAAGTCCAACTAATAAGTATGGAAGGCCAAGGCAATCAGTTTAAAGGAATGAACCATTACCCTTTTTGGTCAGTGGACTTTAGAGATATAGGTGCTGGATTGCCTTTCCCAAATTGATCAAGCCAAGGCCCCACTGCATTTATTTCCAAACTCATAAAAGGCTCTAATGACCCAATCCTTATAGGGCAGATAGGATTGATCAAGAAATTTATGTAGGGCTACCCTTTTCCATTTCAGAGACTGAAAGAAAAGTGTGCCATTAGTGTGTTTATGGTGTGTTTACAACATTTGTATTTCTGTGAGAAAAGCAGCAATAGAAGGGGCTTTCTCCTTTTTTAAATAAACACCATATGTGATGAGGACTCCCCATAGAGTGCACTTTAGAGCTTCCCACCAAATAGGAGGGAGTGTGGTATCATTAACATATCTCAAAGAAAGTTAGAAATCACCTCCAATATGGCCGCTTTAATAGAAGCATCTTTCCGAAGTGTCTCATTCAGTTTCCAAGATGAGAAAGGTTGCCAAGTAGTTGAAATGCGAACTGTACAAGAAAATTATCAGACTATGACTGATATCCTATATGGGTCGTCAGCCTTAGCTATGAACAGAGTGCGAGGTTAAAAAGTAATTTATTTTGCTGTACATAGAACTTGTGGATGTGTAACAGGTAAAATCCCTGTCCATAGGGTGAAGTATGCGCCAAAGATCAACTAATTGGTTAGAACTGATGCTTAAGCTTGTTAAGTTGTGACATGGAGATTTGTGAACTACCAGTTATGGAGTCCACTGAAGGGTCAAGAATAAGATTAAAATCACCTCCCAGATTTATTACACCTTCATGATAGTCCCTTAAATTTCAAAGAAAAGTGGCAAGCATGGAGTCTTGACAATGATTCGGTACGTAAACATTAGCTAAGGTGAATTGTTTATTGTAAATGTTGCAATTAAAGAATATAAACCTGCCCTTGACACCCACTAATTTCTGAATGTCAGAGACCAGGAGAAAGGAATGCAGACTTATAACTACCCCTCTAGACTTACTAGTTAGATTAAGTACCATTTAGAGTAATATCTTGTAGGCATAGCTGGGACTGGAGTGGCCTTAAAGTGAGATTCCTGGAGAAACAGAACTTGTACCCTTTGTTTATGCATGTTATGGAGTACCTGAGATTGTTTTTGCGGCACATTCAGTCCTCTAACGTTGGGAGATCAAAACTTAACCAAAGTCATGGTGCTAGAAACAGGGAAAGGAAGACCAAATATACAGTGACAGCTTTCTGGCTAGGGTCCCCCTGATGAAAGAAGAAAAGAAAGAAAAGCAAACTAAACAGGAAAAGACATTAAACAAGAGACACAGGCAGTGAGACATAACATGAACATAGAGAAAACGTAAAAAACAAAAGAGGAAAAAGAGAATAATAGAGGGATGGACGGGTCGGGAAAAAGGACAGGGAAAAGTAGGGAGGGTAAAATGAAAGGGAGGGAAATGAACAAGGTAAGGAACAGAAAATAGCCTATTGCAGTCAAACCCTAACACAACAAGGCATGGGTTCACCTAATGGGAAAAGTGGTCAGAACCCACACCAAATCTGTGCCTATACTGTGTAATAGGGACTGTATAATAGGGAATGAATTCAGGAGCTGCATACAAAAAAAATTGAGCAATAGGCCTAGAAACAAGCGGCAAAAAACATTTTCATGAAGAGACATAAGAACCTAGAGGCACAGGAAAAAAAAGTAGTCCTTTCTTACAAGAAGCAGCTAACCTTAAGTGCTCTGCCCACATAGTTGTGTCCTTCATTCAGAGGAATCTGTGTATGAATAAACTACAAGTTCCATCCACCACCGTTGCAGACACACTTATCAATGAACTGTAAGCATGCTCATCAGCATGTTCATAGTTTAATCACACTGCCTACAGCTCAGGAACTGTCTGCCCATACCGAGGTACAGACATAGAGAGCTCTAGGCAGTGTGTGCAGGAGCCTGACATTGCTCCTGTGATTCACTGATCGCTGATGCAATGCTCTGCAGGCTCCAATGAAAACAAAATTATAAAAATGCACTTTTATTTTTTTTTCACTGCATTTATTTTTTTTTTCACAAAGGTGACCTTAGACTTTCATTTTAGGCAGACATTTGTGAAGTTGAAGATTGCTACTTTTCCCACCCACAGTCTAGCAACTCAACAACAGGAAATCCCTTGCAACCACAAGTGTCCCCTCTTGACAATTTTTCTTCTATTCCTAATTTTGGATTTCCCTCACTTTCTGTCCTGGTGAGAGTAGTCACAGTAGATAACCAGGACACACTGACTCTACCACTACGGACATAGACAGCAATAAAACCTTACAGGGGTTCTAGCACTTCTCAACTCTATCCAAAATGAAAAAAAGTTTTGGTTTTAGATATACTTTGCTATTATTTATAACAATATCACCTACAACTGGCAAAAGATGGTCGGTTAGCTTTTCTAACAGAAAGCACTGCCATGTTACTAGAGTGCTGTCTGTTAGTACAGTATGCTTCCATATCACCAGTACAAGAGTAACATTTTACCAAGAAAATTACCATAGAACCAGCAATTCACCAGAAAAGGTACCATGAGATTTGGCTATTACCAAAGACAACATGCTACGATACCTACTTGGTACTAGAGAGCTCTTAATCAGAGCAGCACATTGCCAGAGGAACTGCTATGCAGCCATGCAAACAGCTGTGGTGCCATGGAGAATGCCACTTTACCATTGAGACTTGTGTTTTGAGGAAGGAGGTGACACCTGTTGAATATTAAAGTGATATTAGTACTGCTCATTGCAAGAATGTCCTGCTAAGCTTACTATGTAGACAAAGGTCTTCATCGTCAACATTCAAGTAGGTGGTACTGCACCATGGGATGCTGGTGCTGTGTCTGTACTCTCACTTGGATATGAAGTCAATATTTGGCATTCATTGGGATTTCCAGTGTGCATGGGATGGCTAATCATTATGAAGATTATGAGCAGGCATAGCTGTTTCTGCACTTAGCTATCTATGTCAGCTTATTGATTTACTACCAACAGGTTCTCTTTAACCCCATTCAGTATGTACACATGTTATGTTATTCTCCATGCACATTCATATACAAATGGCTATGAAGGAGTGTAGACACACTCATGACTGTATACACATTACGTCTTATTAATGTAAGCCTGTTGAGAGCAATATAGTGGCTGCCTGCCTTCTTCTCAAAATGCTAATTGCCTATCTGCCATTCTAAAGTTATGGCTTCAATTTGTTCTGAGCAACAAACCCAAAACAAGCATAAAGATAAGAGGGAAAGCTAAAGTCTGGTACACACAGGCAGTTTTTTTTTTGTTCAACCCAGTGGGCTAAACAAAAAAAAAAAAAAATACAGAGGAGCTCGCAAGCAGCTCGCTGTACAAACTATGCAATGTTAGTACTGCAATCTCCCTGCCGAGCTATTGGGTTCTGACAGGGGGACTGCCCCTCGCCAGAACACACCAGTCATTGCTTGCAGTCATTGGCTGCGAGCACTGACCGGATGCCAATCGGCTGCTGTTTTTCCAGAATGCCAGTTTGAAAAAAGCTGGACATTCAGCTGGCTTCTGTCAGACAGGCTGCTATACACACAGGCCAAATGTCAGCTGGTTACTGTTGAACAGACCAGAGGCGGACTGACCATTTGAGTACTTGGGCACTGCCCCAGGGCTTTGAGTCAGTAGGGGGCCCCATGAAATGCCCCTGTTACCTTTCATTGGCTTTTTCATAGGCTTTTTTGGGTGTGGGTGAGGACACAGGGGCCCCATGAGTTGTAAGTCCACCCCTGGAACTGACCAATACAAGACAATATTCAGCCCATGTGAACCAGGCTTAACCTTCCCCCTTTATGTTTTGAACCAGGCTTAACCCTCCCCCTTTATGTTTTAGTCCAGAATTTAGTGTCACTTTAATAAGATGATAAGACTAATAGGCTATTAGTATACACTATTCCTACCCCAGGACACAATATTCTTTGAAAAGGATAAAGTACTTTTATAAAGGAATTACTATAACTCACCATATCTTTCTTTTTCTCTCTAGAAGGGTTAATTAACTTCCGCAGAATAAAATCAATAATTAGCCGATATTTCAGGACACAACCCAATCTTTTACTCACCATAGACAACACAAAAATAGGAATGGATTCAAAGTTCAGCAAAGTTATGAGTATGTCTCAGCATAAATTTCATCCTGTGAACAGTTAATAAGCAATCTCATCGTATATAAGCAAAACAGGCTTGCCATTGCACATTCTTCTGCACTCCTTCCTGTAGTATGGAGTCTGAAATCATGCAGTAAATCAACTTATGTACTTTGAACTTCATCTTTATAGTTTTTTCACTCATACTGAACATAAAGTTTGTTAGTGTGTCCTACAGAAGACAACTTTAAAACAGGAAAAATAAGGAGCGCTGCTCATTTTTAATGATTTAAAGAATTACATATTTCTGTACACACTATTTGACAAAAAGCATAATACATAAGGTAAGTTACTTACTCTAATTTAGCCATACCAAAAGGATAAATATAGTGTTAAGAGCTGCTGTTTTTAGTTTATATAATATATAATATAGAGTTATTATATTCTTAAAAAGTATTGTATAAGGGATAGAAACTGTTTAAAGCTGGCTGATGCATTGTCTAGTGAAAGCAGAAGTAATAATTATGAATGATTATCCATTTAATGTTTAACGAAAAGCTAGACATAACATGTCACAGAGCATATCAGTAACAAACTTAAGGCAAGCTACAGGTTTTTTTTCTAGCATCTAGTTTGGAGGGAAATATGTTTTTATAGTTTTTAGGTAGAGATATTTATATTGCAATTTGTGCTTCACTTAATGCAGCACAATGCAGCGCATAAACGTCTATTTTAAACTATATTTATAATCAAAAAGTGATGATGTTTGAAAATCTACTTTCTGTGCATTGTTTGTTAATATACATTCATTCATATGAAAAATGAAGTACACCTAATGAAAGTTGTGGTCTATTTCAACATATCTGTACATGCAAACATTAGATATTTATTTACTCAGTGCCCACATATAACGGTGATCTAAGAATAGGAGCAAACAGAAAAAAATGCCTTCTCATTTATTCAACAAAAATAATAGTGTACTGTGAAAAACGTAAGTACTACCTAGGCATTAAAAGCTGGTATTGCCCCCATTAGCAGAAATCACTTCTTGTAGGAGTTTTGTATAGCTTCCCATCAGTCTTTGACAGTGACATTTGATGCAAAATTCTTTCAGATGCAAGATATCTGTGGATGTACATGTATGAATTGATTGTTTCAAACCCCCCACACAAAATGTGAATAGGAATCACATTATAGCTTTGACTAGGTTAGTCCATAACCCTCCGTTTTTTATTTTTGAGCAATTCTGTGTATAAAGATTCATTTTTGGTTCAAGTTCAACTTTTGGACAGATGACCTCACATTATCATCAAGCACATTTTGCTATGATGTAGAATGTACAGCTAACTTGATGACTATAAGCACTGGCCAGGCTCTGCAGCAGCAACGCCGCCACAAACAATCACCAAAATTCATCATTATGTCTCCTGAAATACTGTCTTTAATTTGTGGCAAACATGTCTATTGTAACTGTGACAGACAACTCTATCTTTGGTCTTTGCCTATATGTTCAATGTCAAACTGTAATCTTGCTTGAATGTTCTTTTTGGATAGCAAAGGCTTTTTCTTAACACAACTCATTGCAACTCTGCAGGCTGAATTGGTTCAATCCCTGTGTGAATGTGAAAGGCAAGAGATCTTGCCTGAACACCCCACAATAAAAGTTTGGAGTTAAGACGTATTTTAGCATGAAATGGGTAGCCTCTGGGTTGAACTTGCTAGACCAGCCAGTCATTAAAAAATCAGCAGTCTCCAACACTTGTAAACTATTTTCCTTGCAGTAGATCAACCAATTTCACAAAATTTGGCAATCTTTTTGAAATCTCTTGCCAGACTCCTAGGCATCCAAAACTTTCTGGAGACCTAAGAGAGCTATTTTGATCTTGGCATGATGACACCATGCACATCAATATCAAAGTAATCCAGATTCTAGATATCTGATGTTTAAATAACACAAGTTCCACCTGCATACTCCTTAAGGTGGCCCTAATCAGTTGAATCTAATCTTGAACACTAGGTTCTAATTTTGTGGATTTGAAATGGTGACAAATGTATGGGTGTACTTACTTTTTCCAGGAGACTAATCTGTATTTTAATTAATTTGGCTCATGAGAATGGAGTATACCAGGTCAATATTTATCCAAGTATATTATCTTTATTTGTAGGCACTATTTTAATCAAGATCTAATGTTTTCCTCTTCAGATATGATGTACTGTAGATACTCTTACTTTACAGGTATCACACAGAAATAAAGGGATATGGCTGTGAAAATCATATAACAAAGATTTTTAGGAGAAATAAAAATAATTTTTCTAAAAATCTTTGTTATGTGATCTATAGAGGAATATTGCGGATCTGTCTTGAGGAAGCAAACCGCATTGTCTACAAAACACATTGATATGGGATGCCATTCCAAAATTAGCCAAGATTGTGTTGATATATAGGATGTTATATTAAAACAATAGTAAGGATAGAACACCTGAGTAAGCATTTATAAGGGTAGTAATGTAAGGCGTGTTATTGGGGTCAGTGTCTGTAATATGATGAAATTATGTATTACCTTGAGAACCTTTTTAACAATGCTCCTACATAGTAGTACAGAAGATTGACTGTGTTTGTCTCTATCAGTGGAGGTCTATTAGAGAGAACTGCAAAGAGCATTTAAAAAAATTTGCATGTAAAAAATCAGAATCAAAATATGGAAGCACAAGCAAGTACAGTGGGGCAGCACAGTGGCTAAATGGTTAGCACTTCTGCCTGGCAGTACTAGGGTCGCTGGTTCAAATCCCAACCACAGCACCACCTGCCTGGAGTTTGCATGTTCTCCCTGTGACTGCGTGAGTTTCCTCCGTCTACTCCGGTTTCCTTCCACACTCCAAAGAAATGCTGGTAGGTTAATTGGCTCCTGTCTAAATTGGCCCTAGTATGTGGATGTATGAATGTGAGTTAGGGACCTTAGATTGTACACTTGAGGGTTAGGGACTGATGTGAATGTACAATATATATGTAAAGGGCTGCGCAAATTGACAGTGCTATATAAGTACCTGAAATAAATAAGTAAAATGCACATTGCCTTACTGAAAAGAGAGGTATGGGAATTAAAAAAAAACAAACATACATCTTCCCCCTGCTGCCTCAAAGATTGAGACTCAAGCAATCAAAGACAGCTGATTGCTCAGTACTCAGTCTTCAGTGAGCAGAGTGCTGGTGACTGTCAGTCATCAGCTCTCTGCTCTTGCTCCTTCAACGCTCACTGGAGCCCTGGGCTGTGGAAGGGGCAGGAGCTGCTGGCTCAGGCTCTCAGCGGCTTGCTGAGAGGCTGAGCCAACTGCTGTACAGGAATCTGGGTGGATCCCAACTTTAAAGTCAGGATCTCTCCAGAGTCTGGACTGGTTCTGTGACACCAGCGGACAGCAGGCTTTAGCCTGCTGTCGGCTGAATCTGGGTCACAAGAGTGAAGAACAAAGAGCACTCCTGTGACCCACAGGAGAAGAAGGCAAAAATAACTTTGGCTCTACTTCTTCTTTAATCAGAATACATGAATCAATTTTAAAAGTTGTATTTACTGAAAAACACTGCAGTTCCCCTGTAGTTAAACAAGTGTTGCCCCAATCTGAACTAAAAACAAAATACCAAATTTTGGACAATATATAACCTAAAGTCATATTCAATAAGAGAGTGATCTAAAACCTTTTTCTATAGTTCCTATTACAGGAGTTGTTTAGATTATTAAATATAACCTATTAACAGTATTACCTTTATAGCAAAGAGGGCTATGTAAAAAGTGTAGATGTTGACCTCCAAAACCAAATATCCTGAATAATTTTTTGTCTAGACTCTACTATGTTTCACCACCATTGCGGGCTATGGTATGTGGAGTACAAGGGACAGCAACAAAGAAAATTTTTTTCACATGTGTATGCCAGTCACACCCTTGTTTTTCTGCATTTCAATATGCAGTTTAACTGAACTGGTTGTTACTGAAGTACTTCCTACAATGAATAATAAAAAGAAAATTGAGCTGCAAAGTGAATGTTGCAGTTGAGGGTACATCCCGGACATTATAAAGCCAAATGCAAGCTCCAAAGAGGAAGTTTCATATCAGGAACCAAAGTATTTTCTCTTTTCTTTGTTATTCCTTTTGAAATAGGCTGATTGACCATATTCAAACATCTAAAGGATAACCATGAAATACTTTGACTGTGCTATGGATCACATGTTCAATTTCTGGCTGAATGCCCATTAGTTATTTGCCAGCACTGTAGTATACTACATTGCACAGTAATATCAAAAGACCTGGATATAAGTTATAATAAGAATGTTAACTTTCAGTTACATCTACCACTTAATTGCACAGTGCTCACACCCTGAAAGTTCACAAGAGTAGTATGTCAGTCAGAACTAAAAACTGATTAATGAATAACTATTGTTTGTCATTTCTTGAGTGCTTCTGCTTCTTTAATTGGCAAGTCTTTTACTGAAATATGACACATTTGCTTTTTAATTACCCTACCTATCATAATCTGTAACCTATTTTTTCAATTACCTTTAAATCAACCACTTCACAAGATTTGTGATGTAAAGCGACCCTAGCAGTGGCGGTGCCTGCATTTATTGGCACAAATTTTCATCTGCAGTGTCTGTTTCACATGCAGCAATTTTCACAGCAATGTTTTGATGAAACAGTGGAAGGTACCAGCACTTAAAAAACAAAAACAGTTTTATTCATGAATTTTGTGAAATTTCACAAAGCAACACCATTTTGAATGTTTGTCTCTCTTCCCTAAGCCAGCCAAAAATGTATCTAATCTCAGCCAGTTCAGCAGGGACTGGCCGAGATTCAATCAATCTATGGACAGGCTGCTTGTACTCAAGTCGATCCATCGATCGACTTGGGTACAACCAGCCTTCCCATAGATGGATCGAATCTTTGGTACAATTAAGTCAATTGATGGAACGACATGGGTACAAGCGGCCTGCCCATAAATGGATTGAATCTTGGCCTCAGCCTCTGCTCTCATGAATATTACTGAATGGAGGTGGGGCTCTGGTGAGTGTAAAGGCCATGCAGGTGTTTTTTTTTTACCTTAGTGCATAGAGTGCAGTAAGGTAAAAACCTTCTGCCTTTAGAACCGCATTAAAGTCAGCTAAAACATTTTTCATTTTGAAAAAAAGTGTGTGTTTTAAACCAATATTAAGAGCAGCATCAACAGTAAAAATGGCATGGGAAAATGCACTAACCAATTGCAACCAGCTACTTTTTACAGTATGCTAGTGGAGATGGAACACGGAAACATAAATTTCAACTTTGGCTATAAACTTTGCACATTGCGTTGTCCTATTTAACTAGCCTTAAAAAGGGCACTTTGCAAAAATTACCCTGGAGCTACAAAACTCAAAAAAGACCAAGGTAAAGGAGAAGTACAGCCAAAGCTCTTTTGGCTGTACTTCTCCTGTGGATCACAGGAGTGCAGTTAGTTCTGAACTCCTGACGCCGTTTTCAGCTGACAGCAGATTGAAGTCCGCTGTTGGCTGATGCCACTCAGCCGGACTAGGCTGGGGAAAGATCCTGACTTTAAAGTCGGGATCAGGGGCGGACTGACAACTCATGGGGCCCCCGGGCAATAGGGGATCATGGGGCTCCTGTGTCCTTGCCCAAACTCAAAAAAGCCTATGAAAAAGGTACCAGGGGCATCTCATGGGGCCCCCTACTGACCCCGGGCCCTCGGGCAGTGCCCGAGTTTCCAAAAAGTCAGTCCGCCCCTGGTCGGGATCCACCCCACAGTTTGGCGCGGCACCTGGTTTAGCCTCTCAGTGAAGTGCTGAGAACCTGAGCCAGCTGCTCCCTGCCCCTCAACAACCCAGCGCTCCAGTGAGTGCTGGGGGGGCTGAGAAAAGAGTGGTGACTGACAGTCACCACTCTCTGCTCACAGCTGCCTTGAGAACTCAGCAATCAACTGTCATGGGACCACTGAGTTCTCAAAACTAAAAATCAGACAAATGCTGCATCTATCTAGGTGAGAATAAATGGGGAAGGGTAGGGAGCCTTACTTCTCTTTTAATGCCTTAACATTAAATTGACATCAAATTCATTCTCCAAAAGTTCAATGACACCAGTTAACCCAAAATGACACCCGACATCAAAAACAAAGTCTCTGTACTAGTTCTAGAGCTAAAAGTCCCAGCAGACTTTTGGCAGCATGCCCTACAAGCTGGAAAGAACAGACTGCCTAAGGCTACTGTAGCTTAAAACATGTCAAATAAATATCTACAAAAACATGACGTTCTTGCATTAAAATGAGATTAGGGCATTTTTAATGACATGCTATCAATGCAGTACTGCAACAGGTAAATTGCTGGCAATTATCTATAGATAAGTTTGTTGCGTAAATTGCATTTTATGTATACACACCAGCACCGCTAAAATAAACTTTGAATGCTGTGAGAGGAAGAAGATGACTTGCACTTTGTCTTATTTTTCCGTTATTTTTCTTATTACAACATATGCAAAATGTTTTGCTCAAGCTACAGTATTATCTATGAACTATGTCACAAGTGGGCTCCTGTAAACTGCAGCTGCTAAACTGACGTTCAGGAGCTGCTGAGCGGTTTTTCAGCAGCCCCTGAACTCTCCTTTATGTTTTCCTATGTATCCATGTACACATAGTCATTTACAGTCGTTTACAGGCAGTTGAGTTTACAGTCATTTTCTTGAACGCACCAAAATTGTGTTCAGGAGTAGTTCAGCTGTATAATTCTTATGAGAGATGATTCAGTGAAGCACTTCGCCGAATCAACTCTCATAAGAATTATACGTTATATTGGAATACAGAATTCCTCATTTTAAGCACAAGATACTCCACATTTAAGGTCTATTTGCACTTTTATGTGACATTTATTTATTGTTTATTGATTTAATCACACACCAGTCCGTTTCATATATCATAAATCATTTTTATTTCACTTAATAATCCTTGGATTCACATGCACTGGACACTTTATGCATTCATCAGTTGTATATATAATTTTATGATTTTAGCGCTGCACTTCGATATTATTTATGCTATTTTTAAGGTTACAGGTTCCTTTTATTGTGCATTTTGCTGCTACACGATTTTCAAGCGCTCGCTGAGTTTCTATACAAAAGCATTTTCCATGTATTCAAATGGACCTAGTACACCAGTGCAGTCAGTTCCAGGTTTGCCGTGAAGAATAAAATTGTAGAACGTGCTGCATTATGCTCATGATGGGATCCATAGTGAATACAACCAGAAAAGACAGGTTATCTCAACACATACTGATCTCTCTGCTTCTGCTCTCTCTATTGCTGTCAAAATGTCTGAAATAGTTAATTATTTACTATTTTTCAGTGCATTCTGGGCATTTGGGAGGGTCTCCTGAGGTTATCTTTTAAAAATGCTTCTAAATGCAAATGTGCATAAACGTGGTATGTAAATGTTTATGTAAGGAAGGGTGAGGGACTCTTGACTTCTGATGGTGAGGGGCTCTTAACATCTGATGTAAGGGGGTGGGTGATCTAGGCATCTAATCTTACAGATACAAATGGCCCTTTGAGGGCAACTATAATACACAAGCGTCCCACAATGAAATTGAGTTTGACACCCCTGCTCCGTAGGATTACCAGTTTTCACTTTACTCCAGTGTTCTGCGTTTCTCTTCCAGGTCACATATACTATACATGATGTTAAAATCCAATTAATAAGCATTGTGGGACAGGATAATTACTTACTTTTCTGATAACATTATATAACCTATGGCCATTTTGACATAGATGGAATAGTGGTAATAATTACACAAGGCACACGATAGGCCAAGTAGCACACACACATTAAGTTACTAAAAGTAAGCTGTGTACTTGAAACTTGTTACATTATTGACAAAGACTGATTATTTGAAAGACAAATATTTATGCCTTGTTTGCATAGGGTGATTTAATTTATTTTATTTATTTCAGGTATTTACATAGCGCCGTCAATTTACGCAGTGATATATATATATATATATATATATATATATATATATATATATATATATAGTACATTCACATCAGTCCCTAACCCTTAAGGAGTGTACAATCTAAGGTCCCTAACTCTCATTCATACATACACATACTAAGGCCAATTTAGACAGGATCCAGTTAACCTACCAGCATGTATTTGGAGTGTGGGAGGAAACTGGAGTACCCGAAGAAATAAATAACATAAATAAAAATAAAATAATTTGTACTATTATGCATTTTACTGAGGCTGTTACACTTAAACAGAGTTAAAAATAGTAAATAATGTATATGTCAGTGGCTAAATTGGAAATACAGAACTAATTCTTGGAAATGTTTTAGATAAATCATGGTTGATAAATATTTTTGACACCATGCATACCTATAAACCGGGGGTTGGCAAGCTGTCGATCGCAGTCTGTCGGTCGACCTCGAGCAGGTGACAGGTAGACCGTGAACAGGTTCCCCCCCCCCTTCCCCCAGCCTCCTCTGCTTCCACTGTCATTTTTCAGTGCACAGCAAAGAGCAGAGGACAGCATGGCTAAGGATGGAGGGTGGGAGGAGGAGCTGGCCAAATGAACTTTTCATATTAACAAGCTGGTAATTGATTGCTAAGACCGACCTAGCAACCAGTCACTTGTGGGTTAATTTGAAAAGTTCATTTGGCCAGCTCCTCCTGCCCTCCTTCCTGATCTGTGCTGTCCACTGTCTTCCGCTCTCTGCTGTGCACTGAGAATGACAGCAACAGTGTAGGAGGCTGCGGGAAAGGGGGGGAGAAGACATTGCTGGGGGGGAAGGGATCCAGAGGTCACTGCTATGGGGGTAGGGGGGGCAGAGGACACTACCGGAGGATAAAGCTATGATAAAGCCACCCCCATAGCAGTGTCCTCTACCGCCCTTCATATCACCCCCCTCCCCCCCAGAGTAGTGTCCTCTGCCCCCCTTTTCCCCCATAGCAATGCCCTCTGGCCCCCTTCTTCCCCCATCAGCAATGTCTTCTGCCCCCCTTTCCCCCCCACCTGCAGTGCCCCCCCTCCTATGGACAGGTATTATAAAAATCTGAACTCCCAGCAAGTGGCTGGGGATTGGGATTTTTCTGCCACCCCCACCTCCCAGTGCCCTAAGACAGCTGCCTAAGCAGCCTTATGCTGGCTCCCAGCATATGGCTGCTTAGGCAGCTGCTTTAGGGAACCAGGGTAGCCGGTGGTCAGAAAAATCCCAATCCCCAGCCACTTGCTGGGAGTTCAGATTTTTTTTTTTGTTTACAAACGATTTTATTGTATAAAAGTAGACTGTAAAACAACAGTACATTTTCAAATAGAACTTTCAGCAAAGACAAGGCACTTTTGAATAGTACAATACAGAAAAGTACATTAATGTAAGAAAGAAAAGGAATAGAAAAAAAAATAGATTGCAAGTACATGAAATGTGTAAATGATGAGGTAGGTTAAATGATATGATGGGTACCCGCCAGTGAGGTGGCCACCTCAG
Organism: Staurois parvus; assembly: GCF_062004578.1. Classification (NCBI taxonomy): domain Eukaryota; kingdom Metazoa; phylum Chordata; class Amphibia; order Anura; family Ranidae; genus Staurois; species Staurois parvus. The sequence goes on from NW_028317882.1 coordinate 805,202, forward strand.
ATATCTTGCACCAAATCAAAGATATGATCGGGCAATCCCAAAATATATGAACCAAAGTTCCTGTAAGGCCACAGCCCCGGAAACAGAAGGGGGACGTTTAAGGGAACAGTACATGTAGTCTTGATGGGGTGTAATACCATCTGGTTAAAACCTTAAGGGCCGTCTCACGAACAGAAAGAGATCTAGAGCACTTACATATGTTATCCACCATGGAATCCCAATCCTCATCCGAAAAGGTGATACCACTATCCTCCTCCCATTTTTGTCTGTATAAAGGGGGTGTATGAGAAAGACAGGTCAAAGATTGATGATAAAGATCAGAAATAAGACCCCTACCTCTGGGAGAGTCACGGCTGATACGTTCAAAAAAGGAAATCGGGGAGGATGGTATAAGGCCAAAATGTGAATTAAAAAGTGTCTAATCTGTCGGTAACGATGGTACTCACGAAGAGGGATATCAAAAAACTCGCGCAGCATATCAAAGGTAATGTACGATCATCCTCTTTGGAAATCAGATAATCTGATAAGGGAACAATCATACCACCAACGAAATGTTTGAGGGGAGGAAAAAGCTGCAACAAAAGTAGGATCACCAAAAAATGAAACACCTGGGGGAATAAGAGAGACTAGATTCAATTTAAGTTTGTATTTGGACCAAAGCGTAAGTGAATGGGTCACTATGGAGTTATGGATAGTAAGCGATCGGGGAGAGATTTTGGACCACAGAATACCCGGTAAGTAGAATGGGCGTATAGACTGAGATTCAAATTTGATCCATGGGATCTGAGAATTATTAGTTGCCCATTGTGACAGTTGCACAAAACGAGCCGAGAGGTAATATAGCCAAAAATTGGGAAGACCGAGACCTCCCATCCGTTGTGAGTGGTACAAAATGGATGAAGCAAAACGTGGACGCTTATAACCCCAGATAAAATTGTTAAGTCTGCTGAAAGTGGTCCAAAAATGTTTTCGAGACCAGGACTGGAAGTGCTCTGAAAAGATAAAGTAGTTTAGGCAAGACATTCATTTTAACCGCCGTGACTCTACCCAGAAAGAAAATATGGTAACCATGCCAAATCTTTAATAGAGTAGAGAGACGTGATACACATGGTGGATAATTAGCAGAAAACATATCCGAGTATCTGGGAGTGGGATTAACACCCAAATAGGATATACGATCCATGACCCAATGAAATGGAAAAGAACTACGGAGAGATGCACTTAGGGAATTAGGAACATTAACAGGCATAATCACCGATTTGGTGAAATTAACAGTGAGACCTGATGCTATAGCAAAATCGTTCAATGCGGCACATAAATTAGGCAATGAAGTTAATGGGTTAGTAAGAAAAAGCATAACATCATCAGCATATATGCATATTTTGAAATGTGAAATTGATAATGGATAGCCAGAAATATCTGGATGCAATTTAATCGCCACTGCCAAAGGTTCCAACACCAGCGCAAATAAGAGGGGTGAAAGAGGACAACCCTGACGGGTGCCTCTACCCAATGTAAAAAAGTCAGAATTACAGCCAGGAAGCCGTATTCTCGTTTTAGGAGAGTCGTATAGGGCATGTATACCAGCCAAAAACCCATCACTGAAGCCCATTTTCCGTAGCAAGGAAAATAAATAGGGCCAAAGCACACTGTCAAAGGCCTTGTTTATGTCTAGACTCATCAACAGAACCTCTTTAGAATGTAAATTGGCATTTTGAATAACATTTAGAGTGAGGCGAATGTTATCAGTAATGAATCCGTCAGGAATAAAACCCGATTGGTCTGGAGAGACCAAAGAGGAGATAATAGGGGCCAACCTGTCTGCCAAAATGCAGCTAAATATTTTCAAATTGTTATTCATTACTGAGATTGGTCTATAGTTTTGTGGTAAACAGTGGCCTTTCTGTGGTTTAGGTATTAAAGACATATTAGCCAATAGCATCTCCTCAGGGAACTTACCCCCCTGCAAAACATCATTAAATAATGTTATCAAATAGGGAGCCAACGTAGAGGCAAAATGTTTATAATAACTAGCGGTGAATCCGTCAGGGCCCGGTGCAGTAGAACTTTTAAGCGCGCTAATCGCACGAGTTATTTCCTCTATAGTACAGGGGGTATTAAGAGAGGCAATCTGAGAAGGTGTAAGGGCAGGGAGGGGTATAGAGTCCAGCCATGAGTCAGATGAAGGAACAGAATCTGACTGGGGAGGAGCTAATAGACCAGAATAAAATGTTTCAAAAATACCCAAAACTTCCTGAGGTAGAGATGAAATAGCACCCGAGGTGATGCGCAACTTATAGACATGTGGGGGGTGGGAGTTAAGATTTTTAAAATACCTGCCTTGCAATGATCCCCATTATTGTCCTCCTGGAGCAGCTGAAAACTAGCATCTCCTCCTCGCCCTCCCACCAGCATACAGCTGCTGCAGGAGGAGAATTCAGGGGATTGGTTCTTGTAAACGCCTCCCCCGTTGCCCCTCCCGTCCTTGTTCCTTCTTTTTTCTGCTGCCTGGCCCTTCCCCGAAGTGCTCCCCTTTCAACAGGGCTTCTAAAGAAATTGTGAAAAATATTAAAAAATAATATACCAACACCAACCTCTGCCCTACTGACACTGTCCACTGCTCTACTGACACTGTCCACTGCTCTACTGACACCATCCATTGCCCTACTACTGACACTGTCCATTTTTAAGGTAGGCCAAGTTTGTATTTTTACAGTGACATTTGTTTTATTATATTTTCCTACATTTTCCTTGCTATTTAGTTAGGCCTTGCTAGGTTTCCACCTCTCAAAAGTTGCCTACCCCAGCTATAAACACTTTGCCTATTATAATACCTGGCCATCATAATTAACACCCTTCAAAAGTTGTGGCCCTGCCACTGTTTGTGTAGGGGGTCAAGTGCCCATAGGATTCTCATACAGTCGTAACACTAACAGTAAACCTAGAAAAAGTGTTTATTTCCTAAATGTGTAGCTAAAATAACAATGACAATAATGTGACTGTCTTGTACTGTTTACAGGTAACCTAAGCCACTTCGTAAAAGCATTCTCTGTCTTCATAAAGACCAGCCCACAAAGTAGTACATATAAAAGCTCATATGCATCAACACAACTAAGGAAAGAAGAAATCCTGGAGAGAAAGAACACTCGGTAAGACAATTTTCTAATGTGTGACAATAGTAGCAAGTTGTACTAGAACCAGCTAACAGACAGGTTATGTGACAATCCTAGGTTCTTACACGGACAGCATCACCATGTATGTAAATGTTATCAATGGGCCTTGCAAGTAAGGTACAGAAAAAGAACAGTTTAAAGAAAGAAAGGGAAATTCCAGTTCATTTTGTCTTTAAAAACAACACGCCAAACTTGCTTTTGCATTTAGTGTTAACATAGACCCGGCACTAAAATGCACGGTCTGTTTAATAAACCCCTTTAGGAAAAAAAAAAAAAAATATATATATATATATATATATATATATATATATATATATATATATATTAGAAAAAGTTCAATAATTTACTTTACACCCTTCTTCTGTCTGCATCACTTAGGTGGGGGTGATGTCATACATCTTCTGGTAAGATCCTGGGAACAATGAGGATTCCAGATGTAAGGAGACACTCTTGTACTGGGCTGGACCATTTTCTGGCTACAATTGGGGTTCTCATCATTCCCCAGGTATCTCCCCAAAAGGTTAGTGACATCATAACTTAGAATGCTGAAGATGAGGGTATGGTCAGTATATTTTTTCTTTCCTTGCAGGCACACCTTTGCCCTTTCGCTAAAGGTCTTCTCATTAGATCCGTGATAATTTGTATTCCAGTGGACAAACTATTAGGTGCAGTATGGTCATTTCACCTGGTCAGTTATGTGATACAGTATGTGATACATAAGTTATCTTAAAGTGGTTGTAAACCTCAGACATGAAATGAGAACAAAGCACATCCATCTATAGTGTGCACTTGTCTCAATCCAGAGAGCTAAGTGTCATTTCTGTCTGCTGCCCTGTTCTTCTGCTAACTGCAAGTTTTCCTGACACCAAGAGAAAAATGGTGTCAGGGGAGGAAGCTCTAGCAGATTGACAGCCTCCGTTCTGTTCATATGTGCTGTGTGAAGGGAGTGTGTTCCTTCACTCTAATCAGTTCTCAGAGCTCTCCTTGCTGAGTTCTACAGTGTGTAATTTCAACTCTCCACCCCTTTTTTTCTGAATGCTCGGATAAGTTTTATAATGTCTGGATTTTAAAAGGATGTAGAAAAGAGAGAATAGCAGATAAACAGGTACAACTTATGTGGGGGGATTTGTTTTGTCTGTGTATCACCTGATGCCAGTCACTTTACTGGGTATATGTAAGGGTTTACAACCACTTTAATTTAAAAAAACAAACTGCTGGAGTAGTGCCTGCAAGCATGTACACATGGACAGGTAAAGGGTATCTAAGCCCAAAATCAAAAAATTAATATACTGCTGCTTACCCATCCTTAGAGTTAGGGACTGCATTAGTTTTATTTTTCAGGAGTTTTTATTTTTTTTTCATTTGGTCAACCTTCCAGTTATACACTTCTTGACTGCGGGGTGACAACACTAGTAAAAAGTGTTAGGACTACTTCTCTCATCTCCAATACTTAGGGTAAAGTCTATAGAGAGAACTGATAAAGAGTGTAAAAGAGAGCACAGGACGTTACCAGCTACCATTATTTCTTACACGATTAACAAGATTTTTTTTGGCATTTATCAAAGTGATATAACAAAATGATGTTAATGGTATATTGAAAAGACCAAAAGGGGAAATTCATTGTTAGTATTTACATACAAGAATTAATTGAAGTGCACATATACACAATAGCATACTCATTTTGTAAAATATATATTATGGCGTTGCATTAGGTAGATATCAAATATGTCAAGCATTATAATTGAGTTTTCCTGTTATTAGACAAACATCTACAGTACCCATAAATGTCCATAGGCAATGCTTAGCCTATATTTTATTATAGTTTCCATTTTTAAAACTTAGTTTTTTTCATTTACCTTTATTACTTTCAAAGGGGGCAAACAAGCTCCCTATGCGATAGCATTGGCAGGAGACAGGTTATCTTTTTGGAGACATTCGGGGTCTATTAGACCCCTAATGTCAACCCTGCCCTCCACTCCATAAGATCAAGCACATGACTATGCATGATCAGCTGGTTACCCAATATTTCATCCAGGATTCTGACAGCTCTGAACTTGAAAATACTCAGAGCTGAGTGTTTCTGGGTTCAATGATAGTAGAGCCCATCTGTTCCCCAAGCTGCTACCGCTCGCCATCATGACATCATTTACCATGGTCCTAGGCTCACCATAGACGTGGGAGAGCCTGGAAACCATAGCAAGGGATGGAAAATGGATGGCATGATTTTCATGGTACTCTGAAAGTGATTGGGCAGTTCTACAGATCACTTTTACTGAATAGCCAGGAGCTGGCTGAAAACAATTATATCAAGCTCATGACTGCTGCTGGACCACTGGATGACAAGTGGTTAATCTCTTCATCTCTCTCTCCGGTATACCCTCCTCTGTGGAGGGGAGCAAATTTTTCACTCCTGCTATGGGCCTGTTTATTTGGTAATAACTTTGCCATTACACTGGATAATGATGTAATAAATACATTGTATTTTTTATGACAAATGTAGCGTTCTATTGGTGATATTGTCTTGCAAAAATATTTGTATTTAGTTATTTTATTACAAAATGTTACTATAGATATACTGTATACTGATAAATACTGTGAAGTAAAATAGATTAGAAGCAAATACAATTCTTCAGCAATTTAGTTAACTTATAGAATGTAAAGGAAATTACTGGTTCACTTAACATATAAAGATCACTTCCAATGATCGTTTATTGGTTTGTAAGAGTCGAATTAAACAGCCACAATAAAAGACATAAGTTCATGCTGCTTGCAAGCTGTCCAAGTTATTGGAAAACAAGGGAGCAGGCCTCTGAATACCTATAATCCAGAAAGTTTTTGACTTAATATACTTTTTAAATATATCTTTAGGCTAGGTTCACACCTATGTAGATTGTGGATTGTGTGATTTCACAGTGCATTTTGCATTTTTGATGCATTTTGCAGGTTTTTTTTTGCCTAAAGTATTGACTTTGATGCCAGTTTAATGCAACTTTTTTTTTAAATTTGCTAATAGGAAAGTATACTAGTTTGGTTCATGCAGAGCAACTCTGATGCAACTTGAGTGCCAGACAGTGTAAAGTCGCATCAAAGTCACACCCATCCAAAGTCACTTCATAGTGGCATCAATGTCAATACTCTCCTGTTGGCAAAAACAACAAAACAAAATGCAAAACACATTAAAAAATGTGTTAAAAAATGCAACACTTGCATTTTTGGTGCGCGTCTACTGAAGTCTACTACACGCAAAATGCAATCTGCTGCAGGAAAAAAGTATCTAACACTTCCACAAAAAACTGCACCAGCTCAAAATGCAAAAATGTGAACTAGATCCACTGGAAATTATGTTAAATGGACTGTTTCTGCAAACTGGAAACACACTGAAATCCGTATAAGAGTGAACCTAGGGTTAAAGCTTACCAGGGGTGGGCAACTGTGGCCCTCCAGCTGTTGTAGAACTACAAGTCCCATGAGGCATTGCAAAACTGACAGTTACAAGCGTGACTCCCAAAGGCAGAGGCATGATGGAACTTGTAGTTCACCAACAGCTGGAGGGCCACAGTTGCCCACCCCTGCCATAGACTAATCAGAATGTGTCTGGTTCAGCAATGACTGGTCAAATACCGATCAGTGTGTGGCAGTCCCCACCACGGGACATGTTGGAAAATTTTCTTTGATTAGCGACAGCAGCTTCTCATAGGTGTATTCTGACCACAGGAATTTCTCCTTTCACATATCTATGCATGCATAGGGCAGCCCATTGATTTCAAAACTGACAGTTACAAGCATGACTCCCAAAGGCAGAGGCATAATGGGACTTGTAGTTCACCAACAGCTGGAGGGCCACAGTTGCCCACCCCTGCCATAGACTAATCAGAATGTGTCTGGTTCAGCAATGACTGGTCAAATACCAATCAGTGTGTGGCAGTCCCCACCACGGGACATGTTGGAAAATTTTCCTTGATTAGCAACAGCAGCTTCTCATAGGTGTATTCTGACCACGGGAATTTCTCCTTTCACATATCTGTTCATTTTTTTTTGGTATTCAGCCATCTTGATGAATGGGGAAAAAAACTAAACTATGTATGGCCAGTTAAGACCTCAAACACATTCTGCACATTCTGTCAGGTAATGGAAACAATGTATATCCTTCAGAAATTTCATTTATCAAATGATTATAAAGGGCACTGTATACATGTATGTTGTATAAGTAAGAACACTTCTATAAGGACAAGGTTCTCAAGCCTAAATAAAATACTTTTGATTAAAGTAGTTGCCTAGAGGGTATACAAGTATTAGAAGACATTTCTTTAAAGGCTAAGTTCACCTGGTGGGGGTCTGTTGTTGCTGGCTGCAGGGGATCTATTTTACTGCTTTTCTTACTATCATTTTCAAATTCTATACCCATTACTTAGCACTATAAAATGTTACTTGGTTCTGAATTCTCTAAAAGGGGTGGTACTGGGAGGTGGGTAGGGAGTGGAAACAAGGGATGGTGCTCAGAGGTGTGTAGGAGGCAGAGATGAGGGAATTACTCAAAAGGCAGGAGTTCCTGCACCTATTATGTGGGAAAAAAAATTTCTGTGCAGTGACAAATGTGGTCTTTGATTTATATAGTTCAATTATATATACTTTTTCTCATAAACACATTTCAAAGATGCCCAGCATGTAAAACTAAACAGGATTCCAAAAATACCACTTTGATTGTAATTAAGTTGCCGCTTTACTGAGTGCATTCCAACAATGCACTCAGTGCATTCCAGTATATTGTCAGCATGATTCAGCAGACGCTTTCACCTTTCATCCCATGACTTGTTAGAAATTATAATGTTTATATTCCAAGTAAACAAACATTGGCATTTTAAGTTAAGTAATTCACATTTAAATTTATAAAGTTTACAGTAATTTAAAATCAGTTAACGCTATAGTAAACCGCGTCCATTAAAAAAAAAAATCCCCTGCAAGGGAAAGACATAATGATGTGCTGGGATGTGCTGGAGGGTCTGTTGATGCTGGCTGCTGGGGAATCTATAGTTGCTGGAGGAGATCTATTTTTGCATTGGGGTCTATTGTTGCTGGTGGGGGTATATTGTTGCTAGGGGTGACTTATAATGCTGGGGGGATCAGTTGTTACTTGGAGGGATCTAATGTTAAGTCTACTGATTCTGGCTGTTGGAGAGTCCATTAATGGTAGTTGCTGGGAGATCTGTTGTGGCTGCTGGGATCTATTGTTGCTGGGGTAGTATTTTGCTTTGTGGGGAGGGGTCCATTGTTGTTGGGGGGTCTATTATTGTGTAGAGGGATCTCTTGTTGCTGGGAAGGGGTTTTATTGATACTGGTGGGGGTCTGCAGGGGATCTATTTTACTGCTTTTCTTACCATCATTATCAAATTCTATACCCATTACTTAGCACTATAAAATGTTACTTGGTTCTGAATTCTCTAAAAGGGGTGGTACTGGTAGGTGGGTAGGGAGTGTAACCAATGGATGGTGCTCAGGGGTGGGTAGTAGGCAGAGATGAGGGGGTTACTCAGAAGGTAGGAGTTCCTGCACCATTCTGTGGGAAAAAAAGCTCTGAGCAGTGGTAAAATGTGGTCTTTGATTTATATAGTTCAATTATATATACATTTGCTCATAAACACATTTCAAAGACTGCCAACATTTAAAACTAAACAGGATTCCAAAAATACCACCTTGATTGTAATTAAGTTGCTGCTTTACTTTCAGTGCATTCCAGTATATTGTCAGCATGATTCAGCAAACACTTTCACCTTTCATCCCATGACTTGTTATAAATTATAATGTTTATATTCCAAGTAAACAAACATTGGCATTTTAAGTTAAGTAATTCACATTAAAATGAATAAAGTTTACAGTAATTTAAAATCAGTTAAAGCTATAGTAAACCGCGTCCATTAAAAATAAATAAATCCCTTGCACGGTAAAGACATAATGTGTTAGTATAACATTATGTAAAACTTACCTTAAAACAAAGCCCTCCAGTGCAGCGCTGTCACCGCTGTAGAGGCTTCCATCTTCACCTGGTCTTCCTTCCAGGTTCCCAAGCTCCAATGATCTGACTGACCGTGCCACGATGACGTCACTCCTGCGCTTGTGCATGAGAGCCTCTGGACACGGCACGAAGCTCTGAAGGAACGGCGAGGGTATGCCATTCCTTCAGAGCTGCAAAAAAACCTGAATATCCCCTAAACTGTGCATGTTTAGGAGATATTCATTTTGCCTACAGGTAAACTTTATTATAAGCTCACCTGCCGGTAAAAATATACAAAGTGACTTTACTACCACTTTAAGGCAATCCAAACCAGTAGAAGACACTTGCTCTTAGGCTACGTTGAATGTATATTTGGTGGCAGTGCTTTCCAGTCGCCTAGCAGCACAGCTGCAGATTTTAGAAATATAGCAAATTATAAAGCATTATTTTTGAAATTACATTAGCATGTAAAAAAAAGAAACTGTAGCGTATGCCCTGCAAGAGCTTCTTGGTTGATTGGGTTCTCTGCATCAACTCTGTGAATAACAGCCCCTCTGACACATCTGGTTGAATGAAAATTGCTGCAAACACTTAAAATAACACAAGTATAGATACCTTTGACTCAGTTTTGAATCCGTACGAGGAAATAGACAAAACGCTGTTTACTGGTAAATGAAAAGAGAAGTACAGCCAAAGCTCTTTTGGCTGTATTTCTCCTGTGGATCACAGGAGTGCAGTTTGTTTTTCACTCCTGTGACCTGTTTTCAGCCGACAGCGAAATAAAGTCCACTGTCGGCTGGCAGTCCAGGCTGGGTACAGATCCCAACCTTACAGTTTAACAGGAATCGGCCGAGATTCAAACCATGTATGGGCAGGTGGAATGTACCTAAGGTGACTGATTGATCAATTTGGGTACAACCAGCCAGCTGGATTTTACATGTGATTACCACTAGTTGCTGTTATAGCCACTAGCAATAATCAATGTCTTCTCCCAGCAAGGGTGGCTCCCCCCCTACCAGGAGAAGACAATAGCTCGACAGAAGGGATTCCGCTGTCAACACTATCTGTTGGTTGCAGGAAAGAAATTCACACAGTCTATGGCCTGCCTTATTTTTTTGTACTGGAGGTCCACTAAGACCACCATTTTGGACACTGCTTCTTACCACCATCTTGGATATAAGAATAATGGTGCATCGTACGCATCTAAAACAAAGGAGTCCTTGGATTTCTTTAATAAGATATGGGTCTTGCTGGACCAATCTTCATATAGTTTGCCATCTTCACTTAATACCCTTCTGTCTTATTGTTTCTCAGACTGTAATATGTACATTTTGGTGTGTGTGTGTGTGTGAGACTATGTTTCTAGAAATACATTTTGTATACAGTAGTTCTCTTGGGTCTGGGTACATATCACAGACCTCTTTATTTACAGTTAGTCTATGATACTGATTTTACTCAGGTCATAAGATTTAAGACAAGCTTTGAAATATTTTGAGTTTTTAAACTAGTAGTAAAACTCAATTGAGCTTTAACTCCCACTTCTTGATATGCATAGTTGCTTGTACATATAGATAGGATGTGTTTTACTCTGTACCATTATCTCATATTGGTTATCTTCAAATGTATATTATTGTATTTGTTTCCTTCTATTCTGTTATTCGGTTTTATTTTAAGGATTGTGTTTTTTTATTTTAAAGTTTTGCTTCAGTTAAATTTTAAAATCGAACCCTTAAGTCCATGGGGAGATGCAAACTTTGATAATCAGTTCTGGCCATTTGTAAAGTTAATAGGCAAGGAACTGTCAAAAGAAGGGCATAGGGATCTGGGCACCGACATGTATCGGTGCAAAAAAATATTTAATAAAATACTGCACAGAGGGAAGAGGGCCCTCCTGTTAATGCAATTTTGAGTGTGACATGGGAAAACCACCAGTCCTTTAAATTACATGCTTGTTAGGTGTTTTTTAACTGCCTCGGCACAGCAATTTTTTTCATTTTTTGCACATTTTTGGCTACAAAATTACTTAAATCTTCCTGAACATTATACATCTTCTGAAAGCACAGACTCTAGAATAAAAACATGATAGTTGTTTTTTTTATGATGCGCAATATTTGTATAACTGTTTATCAAATGCATATTTTCAGGAAAAAAAACAAAATATAATACCAGATTTATTTTCATAAAATATAAAACATTGGGTTACATCAAGTAAATAGCTAACAAACATGCCGAGTCCTATAATAGCATACGTCTGTCAAATCGCAAAAAACTATGCTACCCAAAAATCTCCATAAGTGACAATTTAAAAGCCTTTACTGCTCACCAGTTTAGAGATAACTGTGAGCTCTGGAACTAGATTTATTACTCCCACTCAGATGTTCATGGCAATACATCATGTGTGATCATGGTTTACATACATGTTTCATTTGCATTTTCAGATGTGGGCGGTGCAACTCTTTTGTACTTTTATTAGATTTTTTGTATTCAACTTTATTGCGGTCACAAGGGGCTAACAAAGCTCCATGTGATAGCATTGGGTAGAAGGCAAGCAGGGTTGGCACTACCACTAGGCAATTTAATCAGCTGCTTAGGGTGCAGCCACGGCCGCTGGATAGGGTGGTGGTAAAATCGCTAAAATAGGTTTTTAAAAGAACAGTCTTCCAATCCCTAGGTGGATGGGTGGGGGTGGGAGAGGCCTTGGCAGCAATCAGGTGTCACAGGAGGGTTCTGATCACTGTTGAAGGAGACTAGCAGTCATTGGTTGCTGGACCAAGAACGCGCTTTATTGCTGCATACAGCAGGAGGAAACCTCAGTGCAGAGGTGCCTCTTTGCTCTGCCCCGGTTCAGCCCCCAACTTCAGCTTCCACTTCTTTGCTCCAGACTGCTCCTGCCTGTTTAAATAAGGGTCCCTTCTTCCAAAGAGGCCACTCCTGCCTGGTAGCCTAAAAACGTCTTCTCTGCCACAGTAGATTCCTTACTCTGGGGGAATATACAGCCCAGCACCTGAGTGCCATTTGTGTGTGTCCAGATGTCCTCTTGTCACAGTGCCTTAACCTCTCATGGTGCCCTCCTCCTGTCACAGCGCCCTCCTCCTGTCACACCCTCACCTCCTGTCACAGTGCCCCCCACCTCTCACACTGCCCCACTTTTCTCACAGTGCCTCCCTCTTACTGCCTCACCCACCCCTCATACCGCCTCACCTTCTCTCTTCCACCTCCCTCCATCCCTTCCTAATTACTGTGACTCCCTGTCATCCACCTAACCCCCCACCCAGGTTATAGCAACCCCCACTCACCTCCCCCACATTCCACCTCTCTCCTACCCACCTAAACTTTCCTCCCCATTCAAAGCACCTTACACATGCCTTGTTGTTCTCTGTCACAATGGAAGTGTATTAGTTTGCTGACCCATGAAACAATACACTATATGGTTGCTATATTTAATTTGTCATTAAAGTGGTCTTCCTGCCCAACCATAACTATTCTCAAAAATGCCCCCCTCCCCACTTAATATTGATCCCTAAAATCTGCCTCGCTTACTACAGACCCCTGAACTCTGTGTCTCGTTAAGCCATGGTCAATATATTGCACAATGAGAACCACACCACAATGAGAACCACAACCAATATTTGCTGCAGCACCGCACTCTCTTTTCCACGGGGGGGGGGGAGTTAGGTGCAAGTTGCTGGTCTTGCCTAGGGCACAAAATAGTTTAGCACCAGCCCTGGTGACAAGGTTTATGTAGACATCAGACCCCAATGTCTCCCTTGTCCTCCAAAACATCTAGCTGAGCAGAGATCTGCTTGCTTAAATGCTCCACTGTACTGGCCAGGGAATGGAAGCTCTGAAACAGGAAGTGACTGAATCCTCATCTCTTCTGGTTTCATTTAGTGCAGAGGAAATCAAGGAACGCAGGTACCTCGGTTTCCTCCCGTTCACCATCCTGAGGCAGTAGGTGAGCCTGGGAACCAAGCACCTCCCTGACTGTGAAAGTGATTGGTGGCTATACAGTTACTGGATCATTTTCACACTTTCACTTTTTAACCAGTAGTGGGCTGAGAAAAGCCAGCACAAGTCATCAGCCTATACTTAACGGCTCACTCTTTGGACATACGTTCCTCCAAAGAGCTGAACTAGTTAAGCTGTATGTAGTGTTATGGAATTATATGATTAACATTGACAGCATCAGCCATGCTACAATCTGGTAACAAATTTTGGATGTGTAATTTATTTATTTTTTCATTTTTAACTCAAACAGCTTGCTATGGGGTACCCGAGCAGGTGCACACCCGAGCCACTGCTCTGCATGTACATTCACACACACAGAGCCTCTCTTGATTGGCTCACTGACTGTGATTGACAGCCAATGGCTCCCGCTGTTGCCTTAACCAATCAGGGGTGAGAGTCCCTGGAGAACCGAGGCTCTTGTGGACATTGCTGGATAAAGAGGGGGCTCAGGTAAGTGTTAGGGGGGTAGGGGGGGCCGGGGAGGCTCCTACACACAGAAGGTTTTTTACCTTCATGCATAGAATCCATGAAGGTAAAAAAACTTTGAGACTTTAGAACCACTTTAAATACAGCAGCAGCATTCCTATCTGATTCAAAACTGACTTTTTAAGTTTGTTTTGGCTGCGAAAAGTGGCAGAAGCTGGTAATTTTATTTATCCCAATCTAAAGAAGGTTGCATACCAGAGGTGAATCATTAATTGAAATGGACTACTATTGTTACTGTATGACAGCAGTGGAGGGCAGTTCACCATGACACTTATATGCTGATGCATTTACAGTTTAGTTGTAAACATTACCATTGAAGGGTGTCCAGCAGGTTGTTGCTATTGTCACACGACAGCTGCCTGGCATAGGATGGGTGGGATCAGCTATCTTTCAGCAAGACCCTAGAGCAGTGGTTCTCAACCTTTCTAACGCCGCGACCCCTTAATACAGTTCCTCATGTTGTGGTGACCCCCAACCATAAAATTATTTTCGTTGCTACTTCAGAACTGTAATTTTGCAGTGGGAGGAATAGTGCCCCATCGTTGGTATCAGTGGGAGGACTAGCGCCCCATCGTTGGTATCAGTGGGAGGAATAGCGCCTCATCGTTGGTATCAGTGGGAGGAATAGCGCCCCATCGTTGGTATCAGTGGGAGGACTAGCGCCCCATCGTTGGTATCAGTGGGAGGAATAGCGCCCCATCGTTGGGGCCAGTGGGGGGAGGAATAGCGCCCCATCGTTGGTGCCAGTGGGGGGAGGAATAGCGCCCCATCGTTGGTGCCAGTGGGGGGAGGAATAGCGCCCCATCGTTGGTGCCAGTGGGGGGAGGAATAGCGCCCCATCGTTGGTGCCAGTGGGGGGAGGAATAGCGCCCCATCGTTGGTGCCAGTGGGGGGAGGAATAGCGCCCCATCGTTGGTGCCAGTGGGGGGAGGAATAGCGCCCCATCGTTGGTGCCAGTGGGGGGAGGAATAGCGCCCCATCGTTGGTGCCAGTGGGGGGAGGAATAGCGCCCCATCGTTGGTGCCAGTGGGGGGAGGAATAGCGCCCCATCGTTGGTGCCAGTGGGGGGAGGAATAGCGCCCCATCGTTGGTGCCAGTGGGGGGAGGAATAGCGCCCCATCGTTGGTGCCAGTGGGGGGAGGAATAGCGCCCCATCGTTGGTGCCAGTGGGGGGAGGAATAGCGCCCCATCGTTGGTGCCAGTGGGGGGAGGAATAGCGCCCCATCGTTGGTGCCAGTGGGGGGAGGAATAGCGCCCCATCGTTGGTGCCAGTGGGGGGAGGAATAGCGCCCCATCGTTGGTGCCAGTGGGGGGAGGAATAGCGCCCCATCGTTGGTGCCAGTGGGGGGAGGAATAGCGCCCCATCGTTGGTGCCAGTGGGGGGAGGAATAGCGCCCCATCGTTGGTGCCAGTGGGGGGAGGAATAGCGCCCCATCGTTGGTGCCAGTGGGGGGAGGAATAGCGCCCCATCGTTGGTGCCAGTGGGGGGAGGAATAGCGCCCCATCGTTGGTGCCAGTGGGGGGAGGAATAGCGCCCCATCGTTGGTGCCAGTGGGGGGAGGAATAGCGCCCCATCGTTGGTGCCAGTGGGGGGAGGAATAGCGCCCCATCGTTGGTGCCAGTGGGGGGAGGAATAGCGCCCCATCGTTGGTGCCAGTGGGGGGAGGAATAGCGCCCCATCGTTGGTGCCAGTGGGGGGAGGAATAGCGCCCCATCGTTGGTGCCAGTGGGGGGAGGAATAGCGCCCCATCGTTGGTGCCAGTGGGGGGAGGAATAGCGCCCCATCGTTGGTGCCAGTGGGGGGAGGAATAGCGCCCCATCGTTGGTGCCAGTGGGGGGAGGAATAGCGCCCCATCGTTGGTGCCAGTGGGGGGAGGAATAGCGCCCCATCGTTGGTGCCAGTGGGGGGAGGAATAGCGCCCCATCGTTGGTGCCAGTGGGGGGAGGAATAGCGCCCCATCGTTGGTGCCAGTGGGGGGAGGAATAGCGCCCCATCGTTGGTGCCAGTGGGGGGAGGAATAGCGCCCCATCGTTGGTGCCAGTGGGGGGAGGAATAGCGCCCCATCGTTGGTGCCAGTGGGGGGAGGAATAGCGCCCCATCGTTGGTGCCAGTGGGGGGAGGAATAGCGCCCCATCGTTGGTGCCAGTGGGGGGAGGAATAGCGCCCCATCGTTGGTGCCAGTGGGGGGAGGAATAGCGCCCCATCGTTGGTGCCAGTGGGGGGAGGAATAGCGCCCCATCGTTGGTGCCAGTGGGGGGAGGAATAGCGCCCCATCGTTGGTGCCAGTGGGGGGAGGAATAGCGCCCCATCGTTGGTGCCAGTGGGGGGAGGAATAGCGCCCCATCGTTGGTGCCAGTGGGGGGAGGAATAGCGCCCCATCGTTGGTGCCAGTGGGGGGAGGAATAGCGCCCCATCGTTGGTGCCAGTGGGGGGAGGAATAGCGCCCCATCGTTGGTGCCAGTGGGGGGAGGAATAGCGCCCCATCGTTGGTGCCAGTGGGGGGAGGAATAGCGCCCCATCGTTGGTGCCAGTGGGGGGAGGAATAGCGCCCCATCGTTGGTGCCAGTGGGGGGAGGAATAGCGCCCCATCGTTGGTGCCAGTGGGGGGAGGAATAGCGCCCCATCGTTGGTGCCAGTGGGGGGAGGAATAGCGCCCCATCGTTGGTGCCAGTGGGGGGAGGAATAGCGCCCCATCGTTGGTGCCAGTGGGGGGAGGAATAGCGCCCCATCGTTGGTGCCAGTGGGGGGAGGAATAGCGCCCCATCGTTGGTGCCAGTGGGGGGAGGAATAGCGCCCCATCGTTGGTGCCAGTGGGGGGAGGAATAGCGCCCCATCGTTGGTGCCAGTGGGGGGAGGAATAGCGCCCCATCGTTGGTGCCAGTGGGGGGAGGAATAGCGCCCCATCGTTGGTGCCAGTGGGGGGAGGAATAGCGCCCCATCGTTGGTGCCAGTGGGGGGAGGAATAGCGCCCCATCGTTGGTGCCAGTGGGGGGAGGAATAGCGCCCCATCGTTGGTGTCAGTGGGGGGAGGAATAGCGCCCCATCGTTGGTGTCAGTGGGGGGAGGAATAGCGCCCCATCGTTGGTGTCAGTGGGGGGAGGAATAGCGCCCCATCGTTGGTGTCAGTGGGGGGAGGAATAGCGCCCCATCGTTGGTGTCAGTGGGGGGAGGAATAGCGCCCCATCGTTGGTGTCAGTGGGGGGAGGAATAGCGCCCCATCGTTGGTGTCAGTGGGGGGAGGAATAGCGCCCCATCGTTGGTGTCAGTGGGGGGAGGAATAGCGCCCCATCGTTGGTGTCAGTGGGGGGAGGAATAGCGCCCCATCGTTGGTGTCAGTGGGGGGAGGAATAGCGCCCCATCGTTGGTGTCAGTGGGGGGAGGAATAGCGCCCCATCGTTGGTGTCAGTGGGGGGAGGAATAGCGCCCCATCGTTGGTGTCAGTGGGGGGAGGAATAGCGCCCCATCGTTGGTGTCAGTGGGGGGAGGAATAGCGCCCCATCGTTGGTGTCAGTGGGGGGAGGAATAGCGCCCCATCGTTGGTGTCAGTGGGGGGAGGAATAGCGCCCCATCGTTGGTGTCAGTGGGGGGAGGAATAGCGCCCCATCGTTGGTGTCAGTGGGGGGAGGAATAGCGCCCCATCGTTGGTGTCAGTGGGGGGAGGAATAGCGCCCCATCGTTGGTGTCAGTGGGGGGAGGAATAGCGCCCCATCGTTGGTGTCAGTGGGGGGAGGAATAGCGCCCCATCGTTGGTGTCAGTGGGGGGAGGAATAGCGCCCCATCGTTGGTGTCAGTGGGGGGAGGAATAGCGCCCCATCGTTGGTGTCAGTGGGGGGAGGAATAGCGCCCCATCGTTGGTGTCAGTGGGGGGAGGAATAGCGCCCCATCGTTGGTGTCAGTGGGGGGAGGAATAGCGCCCCATCGTTGGTGTCAGTGGGGGGAGGAATAGCGCCCCATCGTTGGTGTCAGTGGGGGGAGGAATAGCGCCCCATCGTTGGTGTCACTGGGGGGAGGAATAGCGCCCCATCGTTGGTGTCAGTGGGGGGAGGAATAGCGCCCCATCGTTGGTGTCAGTGGGGGGAGGAATAGCGCCCCATCGTTGGTGTCAGTGGGGGGAGGAATAGCGCCCCATCGTTGGTGTCAGTGGGGGGAGGAATAGCGCCCCATCGTTGGTGTCAGTGGGGGGAGGAATAGCGCCCCATCGTTGGTGTCAGTGGGGGGAGGAATAGCGCCCCATCGTTGGTGTCAGTGGGGGGAGGAATAGCGCCCCATCGTTGGTGTCAGTGGGGGGAGGAATAGCGCCCCATCGTTGGTGTCAGTGGGGGGAGGAATAGTGCCCCATCGTTGGTGTCAGTGGGGGGAGGAATAGTGCCCCATCGTTGGTGTCAGTGGGGGGAGGAATAGTGCCCCATCGTTGGTGTCAGTGGGGGGAGGAATAGTGCCCCATCGTTGGTGTCAGTGGGGGGAGGAATAGTGCCCCATCGTTGGTGTCAGTGGGGGGAGGAATAGTGCCCCATCGTTGGTGTCAGTGGGGGGAGGAATAGTGCCCCATCGTTGGTGTCAGTGGGGGGAGGAATAGTGCCTATCGTTGGTGTCAGTGGGGGGAGGAATAGTGCCTATCATTGGTGTCAGTAGGGGGAGGAATAGTGCCCCATCGTTGGTGCCAGGGGGAGGAATAGTGCCCCATCGTTGGTGTCAGTGGGGGGAGGAATAGTGCCCCATCGTTGGTGTCAGTGGGGGGAGGAATAGTGCCCCATCGTTGGTATTAGTGACACAAATGATGGGGCACTATTCCTCCCACTGACACCAATGATACTTACCTTGCTGACCCCTGCTCCAGCCTGGGCTCGCTCTCTCCCTCTCCCATCTACAGCCTGCAGAAGCAAAATTTGCACTTACCTGTCAGCTGTCTTCCTTCTCTGGCCTCTCTCCTCTTCACTCGGTCCTGCAGCTCCCTCGATCTTCTTCGATCTGCGCGCTCTGCCGCTCGGCTCCTCCTCTCCAAGCTCCACCTCCTCGCCGGTGATTGGCCGCCTGTGTGTCTCTCCTGAGCTACAGTTCCGGTGGCCAATCAGCGGCGAGGAGGCGGAGCTGTTGAGTGATCCCGGAGGTGTGACCAGGTTACAGGGGCAGCATATCATCCCGCCCACAGATCGCGAGACAGAGCAGCGGTGTCTCGGTTCCTAAGACCATCGGAAATATGTTTTCCGATGGTCTTAGGCGACCCCTGGGAAATAGTCGTTCGACCCCCAAAGGGGTCGCGACCCTCAGGTTGAGAACCGCTGCCCTAGAGAGTGGCAAAATCTCTGGTCCAGTGTGTCTCCCATCTCCCAGGCAAACCATCTGCAAAACAGCATGACATCATTTTGCCTAAGCTGTTGTATAAGCTCTGGGGAGCTTGGGAGGATTGATTCTCTGTAGTCAGAGCATGAGACCTTTGGGACGGAGGAGAAAGAGGTGATTGTGCTGTCACCTACAC
The DNA here is from genome assembly GCF_062004578.1 of Staurois parvus. Taxonomy (NCBI): domain Eukaryota; kingdom Metazoa; phylum Chordata; class Amphibia; order Anura; family Ranidae; genus Staurois; species Staurois parvus. Next base: position 824,335 of record NW_028317882.1, read on the forward strand.
CAAGGTGGACAAGGGCAGCACTGCCAGCTAGAGTTGTTGCCCAGTCCTGCATGCTTCCCAGTTACCAGCAAATTGTGCCAGTGCCTGGTGAGGGATTTGCTGTGTCCCTACCCATGATTGTGTACCATGTGTCCTTGGTCATATGGACCCTGTAGCTGACAGAGTAGATCAGCAACACAGACACATCTACCTTCCAAATGCTGGTGGAGGGCAGAGATGGCCTTCTGTGAAAAATAATGGTGGCTGGATACCAATAAAATATAGCACATAAACTCACAAAACGGCATCAACTCCACAAGCTGAAATGGGAGCAGCTGCAAAGCCATCAGTTTTGCAAAGCTGACATTGAAATGCTAGGCATGGGAGTAATTAGAAGTAATTTTTTTTCCACTCCAGCAGCTGTAGAACATACACCTGTTTAGTAAAAAATGCTGCTGGAAATAGTGGGTGGGTGTTAGAAACTTATGGTAAGGTTCAAGTCTACGCATGATCCTACATAGCGTGGGCCATGCCAATCCTCCTCACCAGCTGATGTGGTATAAGGAAAGCCTCTGAAAGCCATTGGAGACCTTCCTCCCTATTGTTTGACAATTACAGCAGATGCATCTGGACAATATTGTGGGGGGAGAGGAAGAGGTGCAAAGTGAGGAACAAGGAGGAGGAGCAGTGCAGGCCTTTTGCTACAGACCAGTATGATTGAGGTGCTGCTCCCAGAAGACTATGGGTAGGGATGAAGGGAGGTTGGAGCAAAACTTCAGCTTCCGATCACCTAGGCGATCGCAGCAGAAGTGTGAGCGGGTACCTGTCAAATTCGGGTACCCGCTCCCCAAAGGTGCCAATCCTTAATGGGGAACGGGGGACAAAGGCTTAAAGCGGAACTTCCCCTTTTGGGTGGAGCTCCGCTTTAACTGGTAAGAGTCATATCTGCAGTTATTTCCCATCTGCATTAGCCTTAATGCACCACTTGGTGGGCATTATCCATAACGTTTAAGTACATTTGTGCATTACTGCAAACTTACCTGCCAGAAGAACCCCTCCAATGACATGACAGCTGCAACTTCCCTCTTCGTTCTTTCATTGTTGCTTTTTTTTTGTCAGATCTTTTTTTGGGTTAGGTGTCTTTGGCCATCTTCATTAGCTGGCTGAGGATGATGTAACTCCTGTGCATGCACAGGGGAGTTAGAGTGGTTCTAAAGCCTCAAGGTTTTTTACCTTAAAGTGTTACTAAACCCAGGACCCTGCATTCACTATATCTGGTTTCCCACAGTACACACTACATGGAAATGCAATTATTTTAGTAAATATAAACTACTAAATACCCTTTCCCATTATCAGTTGGAGCAGTCTTGTGACTTCTATCAGTGTTCAGCAGAGCACTGGCTAAAGCTTGTAGGAGGAGTTTTCATTCTGCTTTAGGAGGATGCAGAACCCCTGACCTCTGTCTGAATAGTGTTGCTTGGCCCTGTGCTGATCACATGCACTCTCAAGGAAAAAAAAAAACCTCTCTAGCAATACTCACCAAACTGAACATGTGGAAAGTGTGCACAACAAGCATGCTTTACTGCATAAACGGACTGATTTTACTGTGATGGGTTTAGTAGCCCCCTCACCCCCTTATACTTAGCTGAGCCCCATTGAGATCCAGCGCTGTGCACAAGAGCTGTGGCTCTCCTGGCTTTGTCCCTCTTCACTGTACAGATCGATGGCAGTGTGGCTCCTGCTCCTGTCAATCAACTTCAGTTACGAGGGATCGGTGGGGTGGGGCGAGTACCGCTGTCTGTGTCATTGGACGTAGCAGCAGGGCTTGAGAGCAAGCCCGCATGAGTGCCCCCTTGGGAATCAGCTTCCTATTGGGGGTACCAACAAGAAAGGAGGAACTAGGAGTGCTGGCAGGGGACCCAAGAACAGAAGGATCGGAGCTGCTTTGTTCAGTGATTTTGCACAGAGCAGGTAAGTATGAAGTCAGTTATTTTTAAAAGAGAAAAAAATGTTTCCTTTACAATCACTTTAATTCATACTGCTAGAAAGGAAAACCAAGAATCTACACTGATCTGTGCATGTGTGGCTTAGTATTCATTTATTAGAAGCAATGCTAGCAGGAAACTCTTCTGCAATAAAATCCTACATGCAACAATATTTTAAAAACCTAATTTTAGTTCCACTTTAAGGTAGGAGGAAGGCCTGGTAACATCATCTGTTGCAGTTAAGTGTCCGGCCCTCTTGCAATCTCATCGTTCTCTCGGCTGTGTGAAGCAGACTAAATTCTGTGAGGTACCACAGGCTCAATGCCAAACCATGCATTTTATGAATGGTCTGCAAAATGCAGAATGCAATATTGAATAAGACCGAAGAGATTAATGGACAATGGATAGCAATATCTGATCTCCATTACAAATGTATTCCCTATAAAGATTTTCTACCCTTCAAGTGACACTAAACACTGGATTAAAAAAAATCTTTCATGTATGTATTCTTAATTCAAAAATGTTTCTTCTATTGCTCTCAGCCTCCTCCAAATTTGCTGTTGTGATCTGACTTCCTGTTAGAGAGTGGCTACGTTCATTTATGTATGTAGTAAAGTTGCCACCCTCTCTTGCTTGCTCCCCAGATGGACTAGGGACTATGGACTAAAGAATGTGTACTGTGCATAGATCAGGTAACATGACTGCAACTATTAAGTAGTGGATGTGTATTGATTATTTTTGTAGAAAAGGGATATCATGTAGTATTTAACTACAAAGTTCATCCCAAGCAACACATTATTAAAAGGTCTTAGGAAAATGCTGACTTTTTCATTGCTTTTAAATTTAAAGAAGAGTTGAGCACAGCAATGCATTTATAAAATAATGTTCAGTCACAGCTTATGAAATATTAAACTAACCCCATAATTTAAAACTGGAATCATGACTGTGTTCTAAATTATTTAAAAAATATGCACAATGTAGTCTATTATATTTACCTTTTTTGATAGAATACAAAACTTGATTTGCAATTTTGCTGTACCCATACCATCCGAATGACTAAATATACTAAAGGAAGCATTTATGAAGATCTGATTTGGAAAATGTGAAACATTTGTTACATAGAAGGCCTTTACTGAGAAAATCGGTATGACCATGATTTTGTGAATGCCTAATCAGTTAATAATACATGCAGTTTGAATGCAATCAGATTCTGCTTCTAGCTGCAATTTGAGGAAGAAACAGCAGAAAGTTTTACAAAAAATTATAACTTAAAGGAAATGCCTTCTCTGGTGATGTAATCACCTCTGAAATCACATCATTGAGGTCACAGTCTTGGTAAGAAATACAATGATAAAAAATAAACTGTTAAACTGATATTTTTCAGTCTTATTAACGGATTATACACACAACAGAAAAGAAAAATTACTAAAATAAAACTTTTGAACACAACAACCAGAAAGATTAATCACATTAAAAAAAATTAACAGGCAAACTAGCATGATGTAATAGGCAGTAGCTATAATCTTCCCCAGTCCATGCGGCCTATCACCACTTGTAATATTTGAATGTGAGCAACCTACTGGCTTGTAGTGTATCTGAGGCCAAAATGTTTTGTTATGGATAGAACGTGGAAGGGTTAGAACGTTTAGCAGATTTTAATTGCAGTCTGTTCCCACTGTCAAAAATGGGACTGTCATATATGGTTGGGATCGTGGACCCTCTGTGCAGTCTGCACACTGGATGGCTACAGCTGACCAAGAAAGCACTAGATCTGTGGATCTGGAAAAGCACACAACACGGACTATCAAGTAGCACTGAGGTACTGGTCTTACAGACAGGCAGGGCATGGAATACTAGTAAGAAACACTTACAGCACTGGGGTGAAGGACTCAATATGAAACAGGAGTATAGGTGTATCTTACAGCAGTGGGATGTTGAGCTTACAAAAAAATAGGGCTAAAGATATGCATGATGAACATGGAGGGGAACTGGGGCCCCAGGGAATGCAGGTACACAGGATACATGAGGAGTCTAGGACTGGAGGGATACCTCCCTTTTTTCAGCTGAATGTGGGGGAACGCAGTTCCGATACCTCCAGCACTGAATGTATGTAATGGCAAGGGGTGCTGGGGTGTGCCGGAGAGTCTGTTGTTGCTGCCTGCTGGGGGGATTTATTGTTTCCAGGGATCTATTGTTGCTTTTGGAGGATCCATTATTGCTGGGGGGTCTTATGTTGCTGGAGGGTCTACTGATGGTGGCTTCTGGGAGATCTATTGTGGCTAGTGGGGGTCTATTGATGCTTGGGTGTATACTGTATGAACAGTATTGTTGCGGGGGTTCTATTGTTACTGCAGGGATCTATGGTTGCTGAGTGGATCTCTTGTTGTTGGGGAGATCTGTTGTTGCTGGGGGATCTACTGCTGCTAATGGGGTCTGCTTGTTCCTGGCTGCAGGGGATCTATTTTATAGCTTTTCTTGTTTTTATCAACAAATTCCATACAAATTACTAAGCACCACAAAACAATACTTGATTCTGTATTCTATAAAAAGAATGGTACTGGGAGGTGAGTAGGAGTGGAACCAAGGGATGGTACTCAAAGGGGGCGGAGGCAAGGGGTGATCAGGAAGGGGGTAGTACCTGCACATATTCGCTGAGAAAAAAAGCCCTGGATACCTATTTGCACAGTCTGGGAAGAACCCAGCCTGCTCATGCATATAGTCTAAGAGTCTAGGAGACTGCCTTGTCTTCTCCGGAGCTCTTGAAGGTGGAGATGGGTTGTGCTGCAAAAGACTCCCAGGTTTCGATTCCTTAACTCACTCAAGCAGACAGCTGCAGGGAACTAAGGGCTGGTAAGCATTTAAGAATCCCTGGCAGCGCTAAGGGAGAGGGATCACAGGTCAACATGTAGTACAGCACAAGCTGGCAGTGGTGCACGCAAACACACAGACACTGGGAATGAGTAGTAGTACACAGACTCACACAGGACTACTAGGAATGAGCAGCAATAGAAAGTGACAAACATGAATTACTGCTTGCAGACTGTGCACTGGGACAAACATATTTACCGCACATTTTAACAAATTTAAAAATGACATAGGATCTGGGATTAAACGTACCAAGCTATGCAGATGACACCAAGCTACGCAGTGGAATTATGTCCTTCCAAGATGTCTCAAACTTGCAAGCTGACCTCAATGCGCTATTTAATTGGGCATCTATATGGAAAATGAGGTTTATTCTTGATAAATGTAAAGTTATGCACTTGGGGTCTAAAAACATTCATGCATTGTACATACTAGGAAGAGAAAAACCGGGGGAGTCAATGGCGGAGAAGGATCTGGATGTTCTGGTAGATCATAGACTTAAAGTGGAAGTAAAGGCAAAACCAAACTACTGTAACTCTAAGTCTACTCTCAGCCACATTCTAAGCCTAATCTATCTAGCCCTGTAAAGAAAAGCTTGTTATAATTACCTATTCTGCAGCCACTCTGGTCTAGTCTCAAGCAGTGCCCTCTGTGTGCTGGAGACAGCCGACAACGACTGGGAAATGCGAAGGTGACGTCATCCATAGAGCTACTACAGGGCTTCCATTGTCGGCTGCCTCTACTGCACACTCCTACGTGCTGAAGCCGCCACTGACAGCTTTGCATGAGACAGGACTGGAGCAGTTGCAGAACAGGTACGTACTGTATAGTGATTTTTTTTTTTTTTACAGGGCTAGATACACTATATTGCCAAAAGTATTAGGATACCAAGCCAAATCATTGGATTCAGGTGTTCCAATCGCCTCAATGGTCGCAGGTGTATAAAATCAAGCACATAGGCATGCAGACTGCTTCTACAAACATTTGTGAAAGAATGGGTCGCTCTCAGGAGCTCAGTGATTTCAAGTGTGGTACTGTGATAGGTTGCCACCTGTGCAATAAGTCCATCCATGAAATTTCCTTGCTACTAAATATTCCAAGGTCAACTGTTAGTGGTATTATAACAAAGTGGAAACAACTGGGAACAACAGCAACTCAGCCACAAAGTGGTAGGCCACGTAAAATGACAGAGCGGGGTCAGCGAATGCTGAAGGGCACAGTGCGCAGAAGTTGCTAACTGTCTGCAGAGTCAATAGCTAAAGACCTCCAAACTTCATGTGGCCTTCAGAATAGTACAACAGTGCGTAGAGAGCTTCATGAAATGGGTTTCCATGGCCAAGTAGCTGCATCCAAGTCTTATAATCACCAAGTGCAATGCAAAGCATCAGATGCAGTGGTGTAAAGCACGCCACCACTGGACTCAAGAGCAGTGGAGACGTGTTCTCTGGAGTGATGAATCACACTTCTCTATCTGGCAATCCAATGGACGTGTCTGGGTATGGCAGTTGCTAGGAGAAGGGTACTTGCCTGACTGCATGGTGCCAAGTGTGAAGTTTGGTGGAGGGGGGATTATGGTGTGGGGCTATTTTTCAGGGCTTGGCCCCTTAGTTCCAGTGAAGGTAACTCTTAAGGCGTCAGCATACCAAGACATTTTGGACAATTTCATGCTTTCAGCTTTGTGGGAACAGTTTGGGGATGGCCCCTTCCTGTTCCAACATGACTGCGCACCAGTGCAAAAAGCAAGGTCCATAAAGACATGGATGAGTGAGTTTGGAGTGGAGGAACTTAACTGGCCTGCACAGAGTCCTGACCTCAACCCGACAGAACACCTTTGGGATGAATTAGAGTGGAGACTGAGAGCCAGGCCTTCTCATCCGATATCAGTGCCTGACCTCACAAATGTGCTTCTGGAAGAATGGTCAAACATTCCCATAGACACACTCCTACATCTTGTGGACTGCCTTCCCAGAAGAGTTGAAGCTGTTATTGCTGCAAAGGGTGGGCCAACTCAATGTTGAACCCTACGGACTAAGACTGGGATGCCATTAAAGTTCATGTGCGTGCAAAAACAGGCGTCCCAATACTTTTGGCAATATAGTGTAGATTAGGCTTAGAATGTGGCTGAAAGTAGGTTTAGAGTTAGATAGGTTTTGCCTTTGCTTCCACTTTAATAATAGCATGCATTGCCAACCTGTAATTTCTAAAGCTTGCAAAATGCTTTCTTGTATTAAAAGAGATATAGACTACAGAGACAGACACCTCATCTGAAATATGCAGTTCAGTTTTGGGCACCAGTTCACAATAAGAATATTGAAGATCTGGAGAAAATTCAGAGAAGGGCAACCAAACTGATAAGAGGCATGAAGGAGTTCAGCTATGAGGAAAGATTAGCTAAACCGAATTTATTCTTTCTTGAGAAAAGGAGATTAAGAGGGGATATGATCAACATGTATAAATACATACAGTAAATGGTCCATATAGTGAACTTTCTGTAGTGTTATTCACTTTTAGGTATTTACAGAGCACAAGGGGACACTCTTCACATCTGGAGGAAAAGAGATTTCATCTCCACATATGAAAAAGCTTCTTCACAGTAAGAGCTATGAAAATGTGGAATATACTTTCTCAAGAACTACTTCTTTCCAGCCTAGTAGATTGTTTTTTTAAATAGCTGGATACATTCCTAAATGCACAAAATATAACTGGATACTAATTTTTAGAGGAAGTAATGCCAGGGGTAGTTGATCCAGGGATGATCCAATTGCCTCCTGGGGGGGTCAGGAAGGAATAATTCTTCCCCCACTAGAGTAAATTTGACTATGCTTTATTGTGTTTTTTTTGCCTTCCTCTGGATCAACTATAGCAATATAGTGTACTGTATATGGAGGTTTTCTATGTGTGTGTGTGTTTATGTACAGGTGATGTTTACAAAAGGTAAGCTGAAACTTGCAGGAGATCACGGATGTGCAGGAAGGCTGAAAGCTGGCAAGACACACAAAGGAAACAGAGGCACAAAAACACTGGGATGCGCAGAGGACACAATAGGTGTAAGGATACAAGTTACAAGCAAGAACACACAAAGCCACTGGGGATAGGCAGGAAGACACTGGAGGTATGGAGATCACACTGGAAGGCACTGGGAGAAGCTTGCAAACCATCACTATGAACAACGGGGGTCTGGTACAGGAACACTAGGTATCCTGGGGTCACAAGGTCGTTTTCAGAAAGTAGGATGCCAGGAGTCATCAGGTCACTAGTAATCTTCTTCACTAATAAACACTGGGGAACACTAGGTATCATCCCAGGAAGCCAGGGTCACTAGTAATCTCCTTCACTAGGCAATATGGGAAGCACTAGGAATCTTCTTGGAAAGTCACTGAGGGATCTGGCACTAGGAACACTAGCTGCTGCTCAGTTAATGATGGAGGTCTGGCTGCTCCTGATGGCATCAGAGTGATGAAACACATTGAGCGCAGCTTATTATGACACTTCTGCTTTCGTATTTCTGGTCGGTGGAATGCAGGTGGTTCCAGGAAGAAATACATACAGTTGCAAGAAAAAGTATGTGAACCCCTTGGGATTACGTGGAGTTTTGCATGAATTGGGCATAAAATGTGCTCTGAACGTCATCTAAGTCACAACAATAGAAGAACACAGTCTGCTGAACATAATAATACACAAACATTAGATGTTGCCATGGTTTAATTGCACATAACATGTAAACATTCACAGTGCAGGGAGGAAAAAGTATGTGAACCTTTGGACTTAATAACTGGTTGACCCTCCTTTGGCATCAATAACCTCAACCAAACGTTTCCTGTAGTTGCAGATCAGACCTGCACAACAATCTGGAGTAACTTTGGACCACTCCTCTTCACAAAACTGTTTCAGTGTAGCAATATTCTTGGGATGTCTGGTGTGAATCGCTCTCTTAAGGACATGCCACAGCATTGCAATCGGGTTGAGGTCAGGACTCTGACTGGGCCACTCCAGAAGGCGTATCCTGTGCTGTTGCAGCCATTGTTTTGTTGAATGACTTGTATGCTTTGGGTCATTGTCCTGTTGCATCACCCATCCTCTGCGGAGCTTCAGTTGGCGGACAGATGGTCGTACGTTTTCCTGCAAAATGTCTTGATAAACTCTGGAATTCATTTTCCCATCAATGACAACAATCCGTCCAGGACCTGAGGCAGCAAAGCAGCCCCAACCATGATGCTCCCTCCGCCATGTTTCACAGTGGGGATGAGGTTTTGATGTTGGTGTGCTGTGCCTTTTTTTCTCCACACATAGTGTTGTGTGTTCTTCCCAAACAACTCAATCTTGGTTTCATCTGTCCACAGTATATTTTGCCAGTAGTGCTGTGGAACATCCAGGTGCTCTTTTGCAAACTTCAAACGTGCTGCAATATTCTTTTTGGACAGCAATGGCTTCCTCCGTGGTGTCCTCCCATGTACTCCATTCTTGTTTAATGTTTTCCTTATTGTAGATGTGTCAACAAAAATGTTAGCATGTGCCAGAGATTTCTGTAGGTCTTTAGCTGACACTCTGGGATTCTTCTTTACCTCATGCAGCATTCTGCGCTGTGCTCTTGCAGTCATTTTTACAGGACGACCACGCCTAGGGAGAGTAGCAACAGTGCTAAACTTTCTCCATTTGTAGACAGTCTGTCTTACCGTGGACACATGGACATCAAGGCTTTTGGAGATACTTTTGTAACCCTTTCCAGCTTCATGCAAGTCAACAATTCTTGATCGTAGGTCTTCTGAGAGCTCTTTTCTGCAAGGCACGGTTCACATCAGACAGTGCTTCTTGAAACCAGTAAACCCAAAACAGGTGTGTGTTTTTTAAGGGTAGGACAGCTGTCAGCAACACATCCAATATCATCACACTGATTGGAGTCAAGGTTGGCTCACTCCTGGCTCCAATTAGCTCTGGGAGAAGTCATTAAGCTAGGGCCTCACATACTTTTTCCTCCCTGCACTGTGAATGTTTACATGTTATGTGCAATTAAACCATGGCAACATCTAATGTTTGTGTAGTATTATGTTCAGCAGACTGTGTTCTTCTATTGTTGTGACTTAGATGACGTTCAGAGCACATTTTATGCCCAATTCATGCAAAACTCCACGTAATCCCAAGGGGTTCACATACTTTTTCTTGCAACTGTATGTGCTGAAGCTTGTACATACACAAGCATTGTAATGGAGTAAGTGGATTTTAATTGATTTTTACTGCCTCCCAGTTTTTTTCCCCCTATATGTATGGAAACCTGAATGGGGTTTTAACTATTTCCTACTCTATCCATATTTAAACATGTGTGAAAACTAGTTTTTATTAAAAGAAATTTCAACAAAGATCCAAAAATTGAAAAACAATGAGGTTCCCCCACAGAAGATTGCCAAACAATGGATGATCAGTCTCCTGGCTTACACAAGCAGCACTGTTGCTCTGGCCATATACTTTAGTACCTTTTGTCTATGTCTTCCAGACAATCTTCCCACAAACTCTATGCACACAATTTGCAGCCCCTTGCTGCTCTGGCTCCCACCTGTCTCCAAGGTGCAGCCCTCCTGACTCCTACACAGAGACCTCCATTTTCTGCTGGAGTGGAGCCCAGAACTAAAGTCAGGTCTCCTCTATAAGACCAGCACCCACCTGCCCAGTCAGTGTGCTGGTATTTCCACCCAAGTCTCTACAAAATTTCCAAACTCCAGAAGGTCCCAAAACAGGTCTTACCAAAACTGAAAAACCAGTTGCCTCTGAAGGACACAAGCACTCCAGAGCCCCTCAACCTGCCTGGATGAGAAACCTGCGTGATAGAAAACAATTTTCACATGGTGGCAGGGCACAGCACTTTCACCCATGTTTGAGTTTAAAGTCCCCCTCTAACATAGTTTATCACTTATGTATCTTGTCACAAGATTGGTTATTTTTCCACTTTAACAGCCAGGCTGTTCTGAATAAGTTTCAGGTACAGGGGTTCAATCAACCCACTTAATCATAGTGGTCAGCTTTTATCAATTTGCTTCAAATCCTTTTCCCAAAAGAAAGAAACTGTTGCTGTAACTGCTTAAAAAGTGTTTTCTGGAGTTTGGTCTATAATTTGTTTGTTGCCTACTTAAACTGGTATTAAACCATAGTTCCCAGCTTTCCCTGATATTGAGGGACTGTCCCTCTTTTGGAACCAAATCCCTCTGTTCCTGTTTACTCCTCATTTTTATCTCTTTTTGCTCTAATAATGCATAGACTTCTTTAAAGAAATGCACTATTTAGCGCCAGATGTGTTGTACTGCAGTAAACCATATATCCAACCGCTAAATCATTGAATTTGTTTTTCTGAAATGGCAGTATGATAAAAAGTAGGGGTTAAAAAATTATTGTAGGTTTAGCCAGTAATTTTGTAATTCATTTTTTAATGGTACACGTAACAGCGCATCGCAGGGGGTGTCCTTCATTTACAGACCTTTTTCTAACATGTCCCTCTTTCCCATCTCAAAATATTGGGAGGTATGATTAGACCCAAAACCAAAAATTTTATATATTGCAGCTTACTAACCCTTCGATGTGGTGGCTTTTCTTTTTTTTTTTTTAGTTGTTTTCACTTAGTGATTCAGCCAGTAACACACCTCCTGCTAAGAGTGCCTACACTCTGGATGAAGGAGCACAGAAACACCTTTGGACAGCAACATTGTTAAAGTGGTTCTAAAGTCTAAACTTTTTTTTACCTTAATGCATTCCCTGCATTAAGGTAAAAAATGTCCCACTAGATTTGGTGCCCCCCCCCCCCTTTTTCTAAACATTTACCTGATTCCTCTACTGATCCAGTACTGTCTGCAGCAACGCTGCTCTCTTTTCCTCACCTTACAGGACATACTGAGAGTAGCAGGAGCCATAGGTCATGCTGTCAGTCAAATCCTGGAAGAAAAAAGGAGGGGGCATGGTAAAGCTGTGTGTGTCTATAGACTTGCACAGCCCAGCTCAGGAGCGTGCCAGGATGGGTGCCCCTCAGCAAGCCGAGTCAATATCTAATCAAATCAAAAACCTGAACTAACATTGATGAGATGATGGGTAACATCTTCTTACCAGAGTTACTGAGCTTTAGCAGTTCTATATTGAGAAGTGGTGTGAAGAAGGGTGACCTGCTGCTAGCATTTAGTATTTATTATATTAAAAGGTAATAGCAATAGCTGTTTCACAACAATGACTGCACATTTCATTACTTTCCATGGCAAAGTCTTTGGAGTAAGGGAAAACGTGTTGGCGTCCACCAATGACTGGAGCTAATACTTTTTGGATACACTAATCAGTGGTGGCATTATACAAGCACATGAAAATTATGAATTAAGAATACAAAGGTGTATGAAGGATGGGTGGGTGACTGCATAACAAGGTAGAGAGGAAATGTTGCGGAAAATGAGAGTGGATGCAAGCAAGTAAAATGTATACCAACTCATGCTCCTGCAGTGACAGGATTGTTGTCCGTTGTCAGTGATGCAGTAGGCAGTCTCTCTTCTGTCCTAAGGGGGTCTCTCTTCTGCCTTCCACTGTCATACACTGGTAAGGAATCTCTCTGTCCTCCACTATCATGTGCTGCATGGAGGTGCTGTCTAACATAGCAGTACCCAAGATTATAATACATTACAAGCTGTGGCCTGATTGCAAATAATTTTGAAATTATATCAACAACCTTGGTGACACAACAACTTTACTACCCAGTTGTTGTGGACTGTGAATTGCATTCGATTTCATCTCAATGTTGCTTATCATATGCAGCCTCTTTGCAGCCACTTTCTGTCAACATGTATACATTCCAGTGATGGCTGCGTGGTGTGTATAAAGTCATTATTGGTATAGGAGTTGACGGGTGCTTACAATGGTCAGCTTTTATTCATTAATGCAAAACCTTTATCTCAAAACGAAAAAAAAAAAAAAACTGTTGCTGAAATTGCCCTGTAAGTGTTAACTGCACTACCCTCTCCCCAGATTGACAATGCTACTGTCCAAAGTGTCTTGGTTGCTCATCCATCCAGAGTGGAGAAACCCTAGACAGAAATGTATTACTGGCTGGATCACAATGTGAAAATAACCAGGAAACCCCCCCTCAAAAAAATAAATTGAATACGGCCACCGTATTTAAAGGAGAAGTACAGCCAAAGCAGTGGGTCACAGGAGTGCAGTTCGTTCTGCACTCCTGTGACCCATTTTCAGCTAACAATGGGCTGAAGCCCGCTGTCGGCTGACGTCACTGAGCCAGTCCAGGCTGGGGAAAGATCCCGACTTCAAAGTCAGGATCCACTCTAGACTCCAAAGCAGCACCTGGCTCAGCCTCTCAGCGATCCACCGAGAGCCTGAGCCAGCCAATCCCTCCCCCTCCACACAGCCCAGCGCTTCAGTGAGTGCTGGGGGGGGGGGGGGACAGAAAGGACAGTGGTGACTGACAGTCCCACTCTCTGCTTAGAGCGGATGTGAGAACTCAGCAATCAGCGTTCGGAGTTTTCACCCTTAGAGCCGGCAAGGGACAGATGTAGCATTGGAGCAATGCTGCATCCACCTATGTATGATTATGGAAAAAAAAACAAATCCCACACTTCTCTTTTAAGGATTGGTAAAGTGCAATATATTACATTTTTGTTTTTGGGTTTAATACTGCTTTAATGAGCTCTAGAGACAGAGGCGAAGCTGTCAGACTAAAGATATAGCGCAGCACTTTTTGGTGTCTGCTGTAAAATGTGTGGCTTAGATGTTGTATCATGACTGTACAGGTATACATTGAACTACAGTAAATGGTAAATGATGCCACAATTGTATGGCAACATGTAAATGCATTTAGGGATATGTGCTTTATATACTTTGAACTTGGTTTAACTGCTGTTGTACTATAATTATTTGCAGTATGAAAAATTAACTAACCTTGGCTCCGTTCACATCTAAGTGTTTTGTATCGTGGGCAGAATCATGGCAGAATTGCTCCCACGTTTAGGTGCCATTGAAAATAAATAGCATCTGAACAAGCGTGGTGTGATTTCTCAGTTTTGCAGATCGTTTTGGGATTGTGGCAGAATTGCAGCAATTGTGGCTGTGACACAAAATGCCTTGATGTGAACGAAGCCTTGAGTACTAGAGCGTACAATGCTTAATCATATATAATAATTACTTTATACCATGTAAGGTCAAGTCAAAGCTAAGGCTTTAAAAAGTGCATCTGGCAGGTATTTCGGACCCCTGCCAAGAGCCCACCAACTGCCAACTCCAACTGTGGCTTGGTACACAATTACTCACTTTTAGGGAATCGTGCTGCTTTCCTCTAACTGACTGGACATTAACTTACATTGCTTGTAATGATGGGAGAGTATTCCTAGCATAGGTAGAGCATGGTTCAAGCATGGGCTCTGGATGCAGAAGTAAACACAGATAGACATAAGTGAATACAAAGTTTTATGATATGAGTATTTGCTTACAAGCTTGAAATGTTACTAACTTATTTGATTTATATTTTCAGAACTCAATGATCCAAGCAAAATAAACATGAAAGACGAGACTGAAGGAAACCATCTAGATGAACAGTCACAACATGCTCATATACAACTTGAAAGAAAGGTCGATAAGGGTGTGAATATTGGGAAAATTGTGAAAGCAAAACTACGAAAGAAATGTACCTGTTCTGCCAAAAGGGCCAAGAAGACATTTACAGGTTTTCTCCCTGTTATTCGATGGCTTCCAAAATACAACTTCAAAGAAAACACATGGGGAGATGTGATGTCAGGGCTTATAATTGGCATTATCTTAGTACCCCAAGCCATAGCATATTCCCTGTTAGCAGGTCTGAAACCAATATACAGCTTATACACATCATTCTTTGCCAATATAATATACTTCCTAATGGGGACTTCTAGACATGTGTCTGTGGGCATTTTTAGCTTGATTAGCCTAATGATTGGCCAAGTTGTGGATCGAGAAGTGCTGCTGGCAGGTTTTGACCTGGATGATGATGCTGTCTATAAAATGGAAGGCATAAACGGTAGTGACATCATGAACGTAACATCAGTCAACATTAGTCTGGGCATATTGAACATTGAATGCGGAAAAGAGTGCTACGCTATTAGTGTGGCAGCTGTACTAACTTTCATGGCGGGGATCTATCAGGTAAGGTTCTACATTAAACCTAAAATTAAACTTTATGCAAATAGGTACAGTAGTAAAACATTAAATTGGTATGCTTTCAAACCACAACATGTCATTTACATTTTGGTTCCAGATAAAAATCTACAGCTGCTTCTAATATGTAGAAAGCAAAGGTTAACGTTCTCATGCATAGAAGGAAAAGATCTCATGCCTGGGAATGCCTGCACATACCGCTGGTTACCTGCTGTCAGGGGTAAATGGGCATTTGTACAAGTTAGAATACCTGTTCAAACTAATATATCCTCTCTGATAACCAAGCGCTGAAAGCTTCATCTCTACTTCTTGCCCTTCTCTCTCTATTAAAATAAATGTCTATATTTGGCAAAGCCAAGTGTGCAAAGTTATAGAACCCTAAATGTGACTCTGAGGATATCTGAACTTGAAAGCAGTCATATCATGGCTCCGAAGAATATGCAGTATCATGAAGATCAGTTTAGAACTGAGAACTTTGGCGAAAATAAGTATGTGGGGTGTAACTACGTAGCGCAGGGACCTAGATATGAGCCCTTCTTTCACCTGCTTGGCACCTTGCCTTTCCATCGAAATTGTAATTCTACTTGATATTTTGCACCCCTAATCTTAGGCCCCTTTAAACACAGGTAACAAGTGATCTACATTTTATCTACTGGATGTCTCCGGTAGCCAATGCATCCCACCTATACCACTTTTAAACCAACAGTCAGAGGACAGCTCACTCAAAGTTCCCTCTACATTAGTGGCTTGTGAAATAGACAGGACACATTAACAAAGCCCCTTATCATTCATAGTCAGGCAGGCACAGTAAATGCCTCTGTTACAAAGACCCTCTTACATTGGTAAGACCCTCCTCCCTCCCATAGGTGGTCAGTAAAGTGTCTCTCTACACTGGTGGTCAATTAAGTACTCCTCCCATTGATGGTTTGTCGGGAAAGGGTTCCTCAAATTTGTTGAGCACTCTTCACATCAGTGAGTAGAGTGATACAAGCCAGTAGAGAAGGTCCCCATTACATTTGTGGTCATTAAAGGGTCACCTTACACTAGGGGTCAGTAAACTGCCACCTTACATTGTTAGTCAATTTTCAGCTCCAGGGATGAAACAATTATTGGAGTGGTTTTACTGTTACCTGGGAATTCATGAATCAATTTGGCACACAGGAGTAGATAAATGAGCCAAGACAGTACCGTAGGCATTTGGGCTCCACTGAGTACCATTGGTGTCCAACCTATGAAGTCATAGGCAAGAAAGTTAACCCAGCTACAAGGTAGTACATTTTTTTTAATTTTTAGATGACCAGACACCAGCCAGGCTGGGATTTGTTCCTGGTGACAGTTTGCCCTTACATGTGGGTATGCTGCTTGATACTAGTTATTTCAGATGAGGGCATATAAGTGCATCATGCAATAATTAACTTACTACATTCTTTACATTCTTTTCCATATCAGTGCAAGAAGAGAGAAGGGAAATACTGCATTGGTTTTGGAAAAGCGGTAGGGTAAATTGTATTTGAGATTGGAAGAATAAGTTCACAGGGATATTGGTTTAATAAGGAAGTAGACAGCAAATAAGATACAGATAAAAAAAAAAAACAGCAAGGGATCATGGCAAAGGGTCAACTAAGGACAGAAGAGAATGCCAAACACCACAAACATTCAGGGTCTTTATAAAGTAGTCCAATCAAATGCTATTTTAAGTGATGTGAACACTATTGCTGAACAATATAAGTAGGACTTCAGTACCTTTCTCAGAGAAAATGCTTCTCCAGACATCAATTATGCTGGTCACATGACCAAACACCAAAGCATTTAATCATGTCAGTTCTGCTGAAGGATCAGCTAAACTGAAATTTGGTTGGGATTGTGCCATGACTAGTCTGGGAAGGAGCACAGAGCTGTATTATTTTTAGGAAAGGTAAATATTGCAAACCCTTGGCCACTTTCACACTGGTGCACTTTTGCCATGCTTTTCCAGGGGGACAAAAGCACATGAAAACTATTCCCCATTAAATCCTATGTAACTGTTCACACTGCAGGTGCGCGTTGAAGTTCTGCATGCCTCAACTTCAGTGCAGTTATTCAAAAGTGCACCAGAAAGACACAATCAAAAGCATATCAAAAGCACATCAGTCTGAAAGGCCTCTAAGCTCCACAAAAGCGTATCAGTGTGAAAGGGCCCTTAAATTACAACTTACTAGCAAATCTATGCCTGTTTAAA
The DNA here is from genome assembly GCF_062004578.1 of Staurois parvus. Taxonomy (NCBI): domain Eukaryota; kingdom Metazoa; phylum Chordata; class Amphibia; order Anura; family Ranidae; genus Staurois; species Staurois parvus. The sequence continues at coordinate 841,537 of NW_028317882.1, forward strand.
AAAGGACACAAGCTTCATTAGAACTACAATTTCCATTGAAAAATACTAACCTTAAGCTTGTCAAACAGAAATCAATTTTGCACTGATCTGAAGGGTATATTTTTCTGCTTGCAGTAAAAGAATTGTTGGCAAAAATATTAGTTTGATATATACGCATGCTACAACTTCATAGAAAATAATTGAAAAAAAGAAAACCTGAATTTTTTTTAGTTTGATCTCTGGAAAACTGATTGTATCCATTTTTTACAGATAAGATCAAATTGAAATGGTGGAAACCTTTGCTCACAGATAGCCACATTGAAAGGGTGCAGATCGGCAGGAAAAAAGGGCTGAGTGAAGAGAGTCCACAGTGAGTGGGAGGATGAGGATGACAGCAGAGGAAAAATCATAGGTCATGGCTGAATGGAGGGGCTAGCGGAGTGCTGTAAAAGAGCTCCCTGAAAACAGGAATCTGTCATAAGGCCCATATGTGGCGCTGAGCCTCCTTGAAGAATTGAAATCTAATAAAGGAAAGGGATGGGCCAAGAACAGTAAGGCTACATAGGAAAAGACTAGGTGATGCTGGATATTCTCCAGCCAGGAAATAAGCAGGCTCTATCTGACTTGCTGCAGCCTCTAATGCACTCTGAGAATCCTACAATGTACAGTGAAATCAGACTAAGCAATTTCAGTACCGGACTCTGTATAACTGTGCTAGACTTTTTGTATTGACCCACATTAAAAGGTATTCATGTACAGGTGCATCTCAATAAATTAGAATATCATCAAAAAGTTAATTTATTTCAGCAATTCCATTCAAAAAGTGAAACTCATATATTATATAGATTGATTACACATAGGGTGATATATTTCAAGCATTTCTTTCTTTTCATTTTGAGGCGTATGGCTTACAGCTAGTGAAAACACAAAATTCAGTATCTCAGAAAATTAGAATATTACATAAGGCCAATAAAAAAAAAGGATTTCTAATACAGAAATGTTGGCTTACTGAAAAGTATGCCCATGTACAGTATAGTATACACTCAATACTTGGGGCTCCTTTTGCATGAATTACTGCATTAATGCGACCTGACATGGAGGTGATTAGCCTGTGCCACTGCTGAGGTGTTATTCAAGCCCAGGTTGCTTTGATAGCGGCCTTCAGCTTGTCTGCATTGTTCGGTCTCATGTCTCTCATCTTCCTCTTGACAATACCCCACAGATTCTCTATAGGGTTCAGGTCAAGCAAGTTTACTGGCCAATCAAGCACAATGATACCATGATCATTAAACCAGGTATTGGTACTTCTGGCAGTGTGGGCAGGTGCCAAGTCCTGCTGGAAAATGAAATCAGCATCTCCATAAAGCTGGTCAGCAGAGGGAAGCATGAAGTGCTCTAGAATGTCCTGGTAAAAGGCTGCACTGACTTTGTACTTGATAAAACACAGTGTACCAACACCAGCAGATGACACGGCTCCCCAAATCATCATGGACTACACTCACAGCCTAGCCCAGGTAAGATGCTTCTGACGTTGTCTCTGGTTCAGGAGTGGTTTGACACAAGGAATGCGACAGTTGTAGCCCATCTCCTAGAGACATCTGTGTGAGGTGGCTCTTGAAGCACTGACACCAGCCGTAGTCCACTCCTTGTGAATCTCCCCCAAATTCTTAAATGGCCTTTGCTTCACAATCCTCTCAAGGCTTCAGTTATCCCTTTTGCTTTTCCACCTTTTACTACGACACTTTTTCCTTTCACTCAACTTTCCATTAATATGCTTAGATACAGCACTCTGTGAACAGCCAGCTTCTTTAGCCTTTGTGACTTACCCTCCTTGTGGAGAGTGTCATTGACTGTCTTCTAGACAATTGTCAAGTCAGCAGTCTTCCCCATGATTGTGTACCCTACTAAACCAGACTGAGAGACCATTTAAAGGCTCAGGAAACCTTTACAGGTATTTTGACTTAATTAGCTGATTAGAGTGCCCCCAATCAGTGACACCATGAATCTACAATATTGAACTTTTTCACAATATTCTAATTTTCTGAGATACTTAACTTTGGGTTTTCAATAGCTGTAAGACATAATCATCAAAATTAAAAAAAAGAAATGCTTGAAATATATCACTCTGTGTAATGGATCTATATAATATTTTCACTTTCTGAATTGAATTACTGAAATAAATTAACTTTATGATGATATTCTAATTGAGATGCACCTGTATTATCCAGGTCTTCTCTCTTTCACTTGTTTCATCGCTTCCTCCTCCACCCCCTTATTTGTATTAGGACTTGTTCACACCTGTGCAGAAACCCACATTTTTCTGTACTGGCAAAATACCAATCTCCGCAAAGGGCACACAGAAAATTTTTTTTCCCTTTATGTCCTGGTCACTCGCAGCTCCATTGCTCCCTGCATTTTTACACACTGCAGCTGAGCTGCAGTGCATGGAAATTAATGAAATGTCACACTGTGACATTCCAATAAGGTTAATAACCACTTGCCCTCCAGAGAATTAATCTCCCTTCCTGACCAGGCCATTTTTTGCGATACGGCGCTGCGTTACCTTAACTGACAATTGCACGGTCATGCACGGTCATGTAATGCTGCACTCAAATGAAATTTATGTCCTTTTTCCCCACAAATAAAGCTTTCTTTCGTTGGTATTTGATCGCCTCTGCGTTTTTTATTTTTTGTGCTATAAAAAATAAAAAGACCACCAGTTTTGAGAAAAACAATATTTTTGACTTTTTGCTATTAAACATGTCCAGTAAAAAAAATGTAAAAATCTAATTTAGGCTTAAATTTAGGCCAAAATGTATTCTTCTACATGTCTTTGCTAAAAAAAAAATTTAAATACGTGTAAATTAATTGGTTTCCGTGAAAGTTATAGTGCCTACAAATGGCAGTGTACAGTGGGGATCGAAAGTTTGGGCACCCCAGCTAAAAATTTGTATTAATGTGCAGAAAGAAGCCAAGGAAAGATGGAAAAATCTCCAAAAGGCATCAAATTACAGATTAGACATTCTTATAATATGTCAACAAAAGTTAGATTTTATTTGCATCATTTACACTTTCAAAATAACAGAAAACAAAAAAATGGCGTCTGCAAAAGTTTGGGCACCCTGCAGAGTTAATATCTTGTACTGCCCCCTTTGGCAAGTATCACAGCTTGTAAACGCTTTTTGTAGCCAGCCAAGAGTCTTTCAATTCTTGTTTGAGGTATCTTTGCCCATTCTTCCTTACAAAAGTCTTCCAGTTCTTTGAGATTTCTGGGCTGTCTGTTACGCACTGCTCTTTTAAGGTCTATCCATAAATTTTCAATTATGTTGAGGTCAGGAGATTGTGAAGGCCATGGCAAAACCTTCAGTTTACGCCTCTTGATGTAATCCCCTGTGGATTTTGAGGTGTGTTTAGGATCATTATCCATTTGTAGAAGCCATCCTCTCTTTAACTTCAGCTTTTTCACAGATGGCATCAAGTTACCA